>NW_026291796.1:0-29373 GCF_023091745.1 Budorcas taxicolor
TCATACCCGGGGTTTGGATTTGGGTTGAAGATAGCATGGTTATTATGAACTCCGGCCTTGAGAGGGACCGGGGTATTACACCTGTGGTCCTATCCAAGCTGCATACGCACCACTTTCGTTAGTCTCCGTTAAAAAAACTAACGACAATAGTTAATTAACCAATATACCCTTAGTTTAGAGGGGTAATTTTGTCCTTTTATGTACTTCTTTGTTCTTTTTCTTCCTCCTCACCTTACATCTCCACGATTCTTTCGTCTTTATCACCAACAAAAGCCTCACCAACAGACACCACTGCCAACCTAACGCCACCATGTCACTAGCTATTATCACCAATAAACACATATTAACACCAATCATTTATCAACCCAATTTCAGTTAACTACCATTATATATATATATATATTTACTCAAATTTCACCAACACTTAACAAATCCTAAAATGCAGAATACTTGATCCCCAATTTGATAAATCTATGAGACTGTAAACCCTAGATCTATTAAAAAATACAATTAGCATAATATCTGCATCATCACCGATCCATTTTTTATATAGACATACATACATACAACATATATACCTATATATCATTAAACTTTTCTAAATATACATACATATATTACAACATTATAATATATATATATATATATATATATAATATATATATATATATATATATATATATATATATAATTTTCTTGAGAAAAAAAAAAGTGAAAGTCAACGAGATCGATGAGCTACTTCCAGATCCTTTGAGCAACTCTAATGGTTGTGCTTCCTCATACAAAGGTTGTTTGGATCTTTTTTTATTTTTGTTTTGTGTAGTTAGTGGACGTTTAATGTTGTTGATGGTGATGGATTTTTAGAGTTTTTGGGTGCTTAATTGGTGGCACTAACAGCTGGTTTGATGGTGGTGGCTGTTGCTGGTGGTTGGTGGTGGTGGCTTTTCGGGTTTTGCAACATGAAGGTTGAAGAGGAAGGTTGAGGAAGAAAAAAATATTAAAAAAAGGATGAGGAAGGTTGAGGATAAATTGAAGGTATTTTGGTTAGTTTTCATTGTAATTTTATTAATATTATTGTTAAAAATCATCAATAGTTGCATTACTCGCTCGTGGTTAGCACTATCCATTAGTTTGGACATAAAAGTTGACGGAGGGGGGTTATATGCACCTCGGGTAGGATCACAGGGGGGTTATAGCTAGTTTCACTTAATCACAGTTTGGTCCGGGGCTATTCACCCTTTTTTTTGTCAGAGTCTTGATCTATTCATTCTTGATTTGTTTTTGTTGATATTGTGCGTTCTCTGGGACAATGAAGGCTTTCGCTTAAGTTTTTTTTTAATTTAACAATAACTTACTACTACACACCATATCTTTACACCAAATCTCTCCACAAATACTTGAAGTTTACAGCATAGAGTTTAACAAGCACCTATCCACAAATTAGCAATTTTGCCACGCAAAATGCACAGAACTCTCCATTTATATTTGCTCATTCTGTTGTGCTGTAGCTCAAGTCTTTTGAATCTACAAGTGGTTGTTGACCATCAAGTATTTTTGAATCTACAAGTTCTTCACCACAGACGCTGCCAAAGAATAGAAAAACGAAAGAGAAAAAGGGAGAAGGACAAGAAAGGAAAAAAGAAAACAAATGAAGGGCATAATGGACTTTTTACACTAGTTTAACAGAAAATTAGACAGACCCCTAACATAAGGGATTTGTCTCTCACTTTTAAAAAATTGTAGGCCTGAGTTACATGTATCTTTTGTTAAAGAAGCCTCAATAAAAAATACTCTTTTTCAAATGGCCCAAGTTAAGGCCTGAGTCAATCATGCGAACATTGAAGACAAATCAAACTTTTGCAAAGGTGTTTCTCAAGCTTCCTTGATCTACGTCACATATAGTGAAATGTCGTCTCCTCACCATATGATTGAGATTTGTACATATTCCTAATGCTTCCATTCTTGAGTTATTGTGAAGGGTGGTTTTGTATCATTATTGGGTTCACGTTATCGGTATCAAAATTAGTTTCTTGTGACATATTATTCATTATTTACTCAGTTGATTTAACATATTGTATGAAGAGTGAGGTTGGTATTGTTGTGTGTACATTTTGTTTCTAGTTGCTCTCTACTTCCTTACTCAAACAAGACTTCGATGTAAGAGGGATTGGATAACAATGCCACTCGTTACATTTCGGGATTTTTGTTTTCCTTTTTTGGGAGTACAATAGAGAACAAATATATTATTTGAACCAGGAATCTATAATCACATCGTGTAATTATTTAGGTATTTTATCTAATTTTTGGGTGTATTTTTTGGGATTTTGATCGTTCTACCACTCAGTGCAGACACGCAGAACATAACTGTTAGAGATAATAAAAATTGTAACAAGATTGGCATCAAATTCAAACACTGAAGTACATATCTAGACTGAGATAAACTATGGCAAGGTTTAGTCGTTACATTGTAGGACTCGAGCATTTACACTTATCGAGGAACCTCTACTTTATATAGTCAGCTTCCCCATGTAATTTCTGCTAGTGAAAAAACTTTATACTCTAAAAGCACAGATAAAAGCATGTTATCTGTGCATTGGGACTTTGTGAGTTTTCAAAATCCCAGAACTCTCATCGGCTTTTGTACCTAGATATTCGAAAATTATTAACGTTTTGAAGCAAATTCTTTCAATATCTGCATGACATAAGCAATTTTGACATGACTTGTACATAGTAATTAAACATCAAGACAAAAATATGTGAATGCTTTAGTTCTGTAATACTGTAACAACCCGTTCCCTCACGGAAACAGGGGCTCTATAAATCCACTATATACAACCCGATCCCAATCCTAAGTCACGAAAAATGAGAAAAAACGGACAGAGACTCCCCTGTTTATAGGACTAACCAATAACCTATGAACAACCGAATATAATCACAAAAACCATAATCCAACATTCTCCTACAAATCCAACTCTAACCAACCAGCTATGCCCCGACTCAAGGCCATCCGGGCCTTAGATAAAACAATAAGATAAACACACAAGCACGCGTGGGATTCAACCATTGAAATACTATGTTATAAAATCACTTATCACACCACTCTAACCTTGTCTATTAACCCTTCTTGTAATTGGAGACCGTCAATTATCGACTTATCACACCCAAGCATGCATAAAAGACGTATAGCCAAAGTACATTAAGTTATTACAGTCATTTACAATCCTGCCAAACATGTTGGCTAAACCTACAACACTTTACAACATTCAAAAGGTCGAGAATATATACAAGACCATAGGTCACAAAATAGACTATAAGCAACTAACATCTACTTGGCGCTAGGGCCCACGAAGCATATACAAGTATCCATAAAATTAGTAGCAAGGTATCACGTAGTCAAGGAGTTTGACGAGTCTTGTCCTCAGCAGGCTCAAGGCAAGCCGAACTTGCTTTACCTGAAATTGTTAGCAACGAGGGTGAGCATACCAAATACGTATGCCCAGTGAGGAAGGGGAAACGGGAACAGTACCTCGGCGTTCGTGCAATGCAACAAATACATGTATATACAATAAATAGACACAAGAATTCAATGAAAATACCACACAATAAAAAGGATATAATCTCGATGATCCTGAATAATCCAGTTCTCGAACCACGATCCTCGAACCACGAACCACGAATAGAAATCCGAAGAATAATATCACTGATAACGATAAGTCGGCATCCCCTTATAACTCCAAGTTGGGTGTACTCCGGATGTACCCCAAAATCCTACGACCCAACTCTCTCTAGGCGGCATCCCAAGTGAGAGGGGGACTGGGCAACCATGTTAGCCAAGGTAGACCAGCAAGCCTGATGCCGCTTAGTTTCCACGACACTACCATGCCTAAATAGTTGTGCAACCACGATGCAATGCACTCAAAATAATAACAATAAAATAAATCAATAAACACATGATTGAAGGTCAACAAAGTAGGTTGCCCTCACACACAAGATATAGACAATAAGTGCACGTAATCTATGTACAAGTAAATAAACTATTATGTACAAAAGGATGAAGACTCCCTCACCTGGATTAAGCCAAGCACGCAAGAGAATGGCTCTGATTTACTTCAACTTTCCCGAATTAGCACGGATATGTAACCCTAGGGTGTTCATATAAGTTTAGCAATTAACTATAACAATTCCAACTCAACTCTTATTTAACTCAACCCTACAACAAAAGAAGTTATATTTATAATCACTTATTCACACAAGTTCATATTCCACATACAATTGGGCTACAAAGTTCACCTTACCGTATCATTAGACAGCATATAAGACATTAAAAGCATCAAATACCGTCAAGTTAAGATTATATGTTAAAAATTCCAATTACTCTTATTTACAACAATCAATAATCATATAACTAGATGAGCTATCCTTATAGTCCTACTCACTTAGCATACAATGTCTATTAGAATTTGATCTCTAACAAAATACAAGTAATATAAACATTAGAATAAGATAAAACATTAAATATGAAAATAACTATATGTGCACAAAGAGGTCATCAACACATTTTTCACGAAACTCTGCAAAAAGCTCAAATATACTCTAGAATGCATTCAAATACACAACAAGCAACTACTTGAAAATACAAGTGCCAAAACACCCAATTCCCGCATTTTTCCCTTTTGTTATCTTAAGTCATTTAACTCCAAATCGAAGGCTAAGGCTCAAGATTCATAAACTAACTATTCTAATCTTCTAGTTACACATTATGGCACACTTAGAACCCTTGAAATCATTCATTAACCTGTATTAGCCACAAAAGCCCCAATTACCCCTTTGCGCGTTTGTACTACAAGTATTTTAACCAAAACTCAACCAAGAGTTAGAAATGCACATTTAGCCCCTACTTACCCTAAGAACACCAAATATAACAATCAAATTCACCCGGATTTACATTTGACCCATAACCCCTTTGTTCACCAAGACTAATTAGCTTTCAAATGGAATACGAAGTTCAAGATATGCAACCAAGCTATACTACCTTCCTATTGACACTTAATGACACCACTTAGCACCTTGAAATCACACTTTAAATCACAATTACCCGAGAAGTCCGAATTTACCTCTTTATTCATTTATACTACAAGTACCCTAACTGGAACTCAACCGAGGTTTAGAAAAGCATATATAGCACCGATATAGCCTAAGAACACTAAATCTGATAACTAAATTAACCCGGATTCGTATTACACCCAAAACCCCTTTCTAAAAATCGCCCATTTCATGTGTTAGCCAATTTTTGAGCAATTCAACGTCATGTGGCTATTAAACTATCTTTATTAACATCTAAGGCACCTACTAGAAGCAATGAATCAAGCCATATCGCACAATTCCATAAAACCCTAGAAAAATGTCATTATTCATGCCATATGATCAACAAACGAATTCAATCGTTTAAACTACGCAACAATAGCATAAATAAGGTCTTTACTACTTATATACAACATACATAAGCATCTTTAAGCATTACATAAGCATTTGATAGCAAATCCATGAATTGAAGAAAATAGCAACATTTTTAAAATGCACAAACAAGCATGAAATCCCTCACCTAAAGCGTGTAGGAGCTCGGCAAATGTTAGTAGACACCCTAAACTACTTGAACCTAGCTTGGCTTGGCTTGGAATGGAGATTTGATGAGTTAAAACTCTCATCCTTGGCTACACAAAGCTGTTCGGATTTGTTACAGTGTTTTCAGCTTTTGTTTTTTTTTTTGGCCCTTATTATGTTATATAGATAATAGACTAAGGAAATAATGGGTTGGGTTAGTAAATTAGGTCTAATTAAACATATTTAAGGGTCTAATAAGAGTCCAAAGTCTAGCTAATTCACTAGAAGCCCAAATAAAAATTATACAAAAAGTTACTATTCTTTCATAACACTATTCATATGAACCACTAGAACATTTTCTAAACGAATGCTCCTAACGCATTTAGCCCAAACGCACATTTTTCTCATTCTTAAAATAATTAATATGATTTAAAAAAAATGCTAATTTAAAGAAAATAAGTGGTTGAAAAACGTGATAAATAGTAACCACATAAAGTAACAAGTAATGCACAGTGAAAATGAGCAAATAGTGGATGCAATAGTTAATAAGTGTACGGTAGTGATCTTGGGCGTCACATCCTTCTCCCCTTAAACAAATTGCGACCTCGCAATTTCTCATTCTCCAAAAGATCTCACATCAATTGACACAACTCCAAACGGATTTGCGGTTAAAGAAGTCCACTGACAAGTGTACCAATAGAATACTCATACTAACATCACTGAGGAATCTATTGAAAATACCAGAAGCTTTACAGAAGGAATCCTGAATAATATAGCCTAATAAAGGCTTTTCTGTAAACACCGATTAGAAGTCGGCATGTGAATACCATATGAGAATCCCTTCTAATAGTGCCGAGGAGTATCACTAGAATAACCATATAGAAATACCAGGAATGAAGTTAAGTAGGGTCCGATAATGATTCCCACATACGAATGCCACCGAGAAATGCCAAGTAGAATATTAAGATATACCATTAATGAAGTCCCGAGTAAGAAATCCGAATAAGGAACCATGTTAAGGATGTGGCGGAATATTTACACACACACACACACTTCCAAATATAAGTACCCGACAAGAATTCTATACATGACGCTAAATAAAAGGTCCAAGATATACATTCGAGATTCCCAGATGATACTATTGATGAAAATGTCACTAAAGATCACTGTCAACAAGTAGTTCCCAACGAGAATGCCCAAAATGAATACCCCTCAACAATTTCATCCGTATATAACATTTCTCCAAAGGTCATAGGTTACACATATATATAAATGATGCTAGACGCCTTAATCTCAAAAATACAATATAATCACATAAGGATATTAATTGCAGTGATATAAAAGGATTCATTTTTGCCCTTACTTGTTCTGTGAAGTTCTCCTTGCCAAGCAGGCTGCTGTGCTGAATCATTATCTGCAACTCTAGGTTGACTACCCTGACCGGAAGTCCATCTCCTAGCATTTTTAAATCTGAGGCATTCCCTGACCCTATGCTGACTACTGTCGCATCCTGTACATCTGCTAGTCCTCCTCCAACAATTGATGACATCATGACCCTCGCAGAAGCAATAAGTGCATTTTTTAAGCTGACGGGGTCTTTTACCTCTTTGACTCGGTCCTGCCTCACTCTCAACTTTCCTCTTCTCAACCCTAGGTGGCATTACCAAAGTCTCACACTAAACTTGTTGCTCAAATGCTTATGCCAATCTAGTCAAAGCATCTGCCACCCACAATAATGTCTGCTCCTCTGCCGATGTCTGACTAACTATCCCCTCTTCTGGTTGACTCTTATCTTGAGAAGATCCACTGCTGGCCATCTTTCTATTGGGGAAGAGATTTCCTACCAGTTTAAAAGGGGTAGTATATGTATGCAATGAAAATCACTTAAGCATCCTTGTTATGCGCAAACATATTAATTGTATTTTTCACACATTAAGTAACTAACATTGATACATAGTTGATATACCAACTCATTATGCAACTACTAATTATATCGTAAGCAATTAACATTCATTTTACTTAACATCTCTTTGTTCCATATAATTACCTAAGTCAGTGACTCAAGTGTAAGTTTTCCTAATAGAAACTAAGGTAAGTAACATAGATAGTTAAAAAGTATATGTATCACATTTATTCATTGTACACCTTTATAAATACCACTCATACAGGGTCAAGGCACATTAGTACACATGGTCACATAGGTATACATTCTGATCAAACTACACAAGTACACATAGTCACATTTTTGTACATTTAACACATTCTTCATATTTCCCATAGGCAATTCACGTAGAACCACGTTTCCATTTAAATCACACATATTCACATAGTTATACATTTCACCTAAACTTTCTATTTCACGCAAATATAATTCATAAGAGCACATTTTACTCAAGTAAACACAACCCACATGCAATGACAATCTTTTTCAAAAATCATTTCACATGCACGTACTCGAGGTTCGCAACCCAACAGACCGAGGACCCTGTCCCGGCTGAGAGCATTTAAGCTCTGATACCAACTATAAGAACCTGTTCCCTCACGGAAATAGGGGCTCTACAAATCCACTATATACAACCCGATCCTAATCCCAAGTCACGAAAAATGAGGAAAAACGGACGGAGCCTCCCCTATTTATAGGACTAACCGATAACCTGTGAACAACCAAATATATTCACAAAACCATAATCCAACATTCTCCTACAAATCCAACTCTAACCAACCAGCTATGCCCCGACTCAAGGCCATCCGGGCCTTAGATAAAACAACAAGATAAGCACACAAGCACGCGTGTGATTCAACCATTGAAATACTATGTTATAAAATCACTTATCACACCACTCTAACCTTGTCTATTAACCCTTCTTGTAATTGGAGACCGTCAATCATCTACTTATCACACCTAAGCATGCATGAAAGACATATATCGAAAGTACATTAAGTTATTACAGTCATTTACAATCCTGCCAAACATGTTGGCTAAACCTACAGCACTTTACAACATTCAAAAGGTCGAGAATATATACAAGACCATAGGTCACAAAATAGACTATAAGCAACTAACATCTAGTAGGCGCTAGGCCCCACGAAGCATATACAAGTATCTACAAAATTAGCAGCAAGGTATCACGTAGTCAAGTAGTCTGACGGGTCTTGTCCTCAGCAGGCTCAAGGGAAGCCGAACTTGCTTTACCTGAAATTGTTAGCAACGAGTGTGAGCATACCAAACACGTATGCCCAGTGAGGAAGGGGAAACGGGAACAGTATCTCGGGGTTCGTGCAATGCAATAAATACATGTATTGTACAATAAATAAACACAAGAATTCAAGGAAATACCACACAATAAAAAGGATATAATCTTGATGATCCTGAATAATTCAATTCTCGAACCACGAACCTGGAACCACGAACCACGAACAGAAATCCGAAGAATAATGTCACTGATAACGATAAGCCGGTATCCCCTTATAACTCCAAGTTAGGTGTACTCTTGATGTACCCCGAAATCCTACGACCCAACTCTCCCTGGGTGGCATCCCAAGCGAGAGGGGGACTGGGCAACCATGGTAGCCGAGATAGACCAGCAAGCCTGATGCCGCCTAGTTTCCACGACACTACCATGTCCAAATGGTTTCGCAACCATGATGCAATGCACTCAAAATGATAACAATAGAATAAATCAATAAACACATGATTGAGGGTCAACAAAGTAGGTTGCCCTCACACACATGATATAGACAATAAGTGCACGTAATCTATGTACAAGTAAATAAACTATTATGCACATAAGGATAAAGACTCCCTCACTTGGATTAAGCCAAGCACGCAAGAGAATGGCTCCGATTTACTTCAACTTTCACGAATATGTAACCCTAGGGTGTTCATATAAGTTTAGCAATTAACTATAACAATTCCAACTCAACTCTTATTTAACTCAACCCTACAACAATAGAAGTTATATTTATAATCACTTATTCATACAAGTTCATATTCCACATATAATTGGGCTACAAAGTTTACCTTACCAAATCCTTAGACAGTATATAAGACATTAAAAGCATCAAATACCGTCAAGTTAAGATTATATGTTATAAATTCCAATTACTCTTATTTAGAACAATCAATAATCATATAACTAGATGAGCTATCCATATAGTCCTACTCACTTAGCATACAATGTCTATTAGAATTTGATCTCTAACAAAATACAAGTAATATAAACATTAGAACAAGATCTAAACATTAAATATGAAAATAACTATATGTGCACAAAGGGGTCATCAACACATTTTTTTACGAAACTCTGCAAAAAGCTCAAATATACTCTAGAATGCATTCAAATACACAACAAGCAACTACCTGACAATATAAGTGCCAAAACACCCAATTCCCGCATTTTTCCCTTTTGTTATCTTAAGTCATTTAACTCCAAACCGAAGGCTAAGGCTCAAGATTCACAAACTAACTATTCTAATCTTCTAGTTACACATTATGCCATACTTAGAACCCTTGAAATCATTCATTAACCCGTATTAGCCACAAAAGCTCCGATTACCCCTTTGCGCATTTGTACTACAAGTATCTTAACCAAAGCTCAACCAAGAGTTAGAAATGCACATTTATCCCCTACTTACCCTAAGAACACCAAATATAACAATCAAATTCACCCGGATTTACGTTTGACCCAAAACTCCTTTGTTCACCAAGACTAATTAGCTTCCAAATGGAATACAAAGTTCAAGATACGCAACCAAGCTATACTACCTTCCTATTGACACTTAATGACACCACTTAGTACCTTGAAATCACACTTTAAATCACAATTACCCGAAAAGTCCGAATTTGCCTCTTTATGCATTTACACTACAAGTACCCTAATGACACCACTTAGTACCTTGAAATCACACTTTAAATCACAATTACCCGAAAAGTCCGAATTTATCTCTTTATGCATTTACACTACAAGTACCTTAACCGGAACTCAACCGAGGTTTAGAAAAGCATATCTAGCTCCTATATAGCCTAAGAACACTAAATGTGATGACTAAATTAACCCAAATTCGCATTACACCTAAATCCTCTTTCTAAAAGTCGCCTATTTCATGTGTTAGCCAATTTTTGAGCAATTCAACATCATGTGGCTATTAAACTATCTCTATTAACATCTAAGGCACCTACTAGAAGAAATGAATCAAGCCATATCGCACAATTCCATAAAATCCTAGAAAAATGTCACTATTCATGCCATACGATCAACGAACGAATTCAACCGTTTAAACTACGAAACAATAGCATAAATAAGGGCTCTACTACTTATATACAACATGCATAAGCATCTTTAAGTATTAAATAAGCATTTGATAGCAAATCCATGAATTCAAGAAAAGAGCAACATTTTTAAAATGCACAAACAAACATGAAATCCCTTACCTAAAGCGTGTAGAAGCTCGGCAAAGGTTTGTAGACACCCTAAACTACTTGAACCTAGCTTGGCTTGGCTTGGAATGGAGATTTGATGAGTTAAAACTTTCTTCCTTGGCTGCACAAAGCTGTTCAGATTTGTTACAGTGTTTTCAGCTTTTGCACTCTTTTTTTTTTTGCTCTTATTATGTCATATAGATAATAGACTAAGGAAATAATGGGTTGGGTTAGTAAATTGGTTCTAATTAAACATATTTAAGGGTCTAATTAAAGTCCAAAGTCTGACGAATTCACTAGAAGCCCAAATAAAAATTCTACAAAAAGTTACTATTCTTTCGTAATACTATTCATACGAACCACTAGAACATTTTCTAAACGAATGCTCCTAACGCATTTAGCCCAAACGCACATTTTTCTCATTCTTAAAATAATTAATATGATTTAGAAAAAATGCTAATTCAAAGAAAATAAGTGGTTGAAAAATGTGATGAATATTAACCACAGAAAGTAACAAGTAATGCACAGTGAAAATGCGCAAATAGTGGATGCAATAGTTAATAAGTGTACAGTCGTGATCTTCGGCGTCACATCCTTCCACCCTTAAATAAATTGCGACCTCGCAATTTCTCATTCTTCAAAAGATCTCGCATCAATTGACACAACTATAAAACGGATTTGCGGCCAAAGAAGTGCACTGACAAGTGTACCAAGAGAATACTCATACTAACATCGCTAAGGAATCTATTGAAAATACCATAAGTTTTATAGAAGAATCCTGAATAATATACCCAAATAAAGGCTCTTCTGTAAACACCGATTAGAAGTCCGCATGTGAATACCATATGAGAATCCCCTCAAATAGTGCTAAGGAGTATCACTAGAATATCCATATAGAAATACTAGGAATGAAGTTAATTAGGGTCCGATAATGATTCCCACATACGAATGCCACCGAGAAATGCCAAGTAGAATATTAAGAAATATCGTGAGTGAAGTCCCGAGTAAGAAATCCGAATAAGGAGCCATGTTAAGGATTGTGGGCGGAATATTTACACACACATACATACACACACATACACACACACACACACACATATATATATATATATATATATTTAGCGTCATGTATAGAATTCTTGTAGGGTACTTATATTTGGAAGAGCTCATATATATATATATATATGAGCTCTTCCAAATATAAGTACCCGACAAGAATTCTATACATGACGCTAAATAAAAGGTCCAAGATATCCATTCGAGATTCCCAGATGATACTACTGATGGAAATGCCACTAAAGATCACTGTCAATAAGTAGCTCCCAACGAGAATGCCCAAAATGAATACCCCTCAACAATTTCATCCGTATATAACATTTCTCCAAGGGTCATAGGTTACACATATAGATAGATGATGCTAGATGCCTTAATCTCATAAATATAATATAATTACATAAGGATATTAATTACAGTGATATAAAAGGATTCATTTTTGCCCTTACTTTTTCTGTGAAGTTCTCCTTGCCGATCAGGCTGTTGTGCTGAATCATTATCTACAACTCTAGGTTGACTACCCTGACCGAAAGTCCATCTCCTAGCATTTTTAAATCTGAGGCATTCCCTGACCCTATGCTGACTACTGCTGCATCTTGTACATCTGCTAGTCCTCCCCTAACAATTGATGACATCATGACCCTCGTGGAAGCAATAAGTGCATTTTTTAAGCTGACAGGGTCTTTTACCTCTTTGACTCGGTCTTGCCTCACTCTCAACTTTCCTCTTCTCAACCCTAGGTGGCATTACCAAAGTCTCACACTGAACTTCTTGCTCAAATGCTTGTGCCAATCTAGTCAAAGCATCTGCCACCCTCAATAATGCCTGCTCCTCTGCCGATGTCTGACTAACTGCCCCCTCTTCTGGTTGACTCTTATCTCGAGAAGATCCACTGCTGGCCATCTTTCTACAGGGGAAGAGATTTCTTACCAGTTTAAAAGGGGTAGCATATGTATGCAATGAAAATCACTTAAGCATCCTTGTTATGTGCATACATATTAATTGTACTTTTCACACATTAAGTAACTAACATTGATACATAGTTGATATACCAACTCATTATGTAACTACTAATTATATCGTAAGCCGTTAACATTCATTTTACTTAACATCTACTTTATTCCATATAATTACCTAAGTCAATGACTCAAGTGTAAGTTTTCCTAATAGAAACTAAGGTAAGTAACATAGATAGTTAAAAAGTATATGTATCACATTTATTCATTGTACACCTTTATAAATACCACTCATACAGGGTCAAGGCACATTAGTACACATGGTCACATAGGTATACATTCTGATCAAACTACACAAGTGCACATAGTCACATTTTTGTACATTTAACACATTCTTCATATTTCCCATAGGCAATTCACGTAGAACCACGTTTCCATTTAAATCATACATATTCACATAGTTATACATTTCACCTAAACTTTCTATTTCACGCAAATATAATTCATAAGAGCACATTTTACTCAAGTAAACACAACCTACATGCAATGACAATCTTTTTCAAAAATCACTTCACATGGACGTACTCGAGGTTCGTTACCCAACAGACCGAGGACCCTGTCCCAATTGAGAGCATTTAAGCTCTGATACCAACTGTAACAACCCGTTCCCTCACGAAAACAGAGGCTCTATAAATCCACTATATACAACCCGATCCCAATCCCAAGTCATGAAAAATGAAGGAAAACGGACGGAGTCTCCCCTGTTTATAGGACTAACCGATAACCTGTGAACAACCGAATATAATCACAAAACCATAATCCAACATTCTCCTACAACTTCAACTCTAACCAACCAGCTATGCCCCGACTCAAGGCCATCCGGACCTTAGATAAAACAACATGATAAGCACACAAGCACATGTGGGATTCAACCATTGAAATACTATGTTATAAAATCACTTATCACACCACTCTAACCTTGTCTATAAACCCTTCTTGTAATTAAAGACCGTTAATCATCTACTTATCACACCCAAGCATGCATGAAAGACATATAGTTAAAGTACATTAAGTTATTACAGTCATTTACAATCATGCCAAACATGTTGGCTAAACCTACAACACTTTACAACATTCAAAAGGTCGAGAATATATACAAGACCATAGGTCACAAAATAGACTATAAGCAACTAACATCTACTTGGCGCTAGGGCCCACGAAGCATATACAAGTATCCACAAAATTAGCAGCAAGGTATCACATAGTCAAGGAGTCTGACGAGTCTTGTCCACAGTAGGCTCAAGGGAAGCTGAAATTGTTTTACCTAAAAATTTTAGCAACGAGGGTAAGCATACCAAACACGTATGCCCAATGAGGAAGGGGTAACGGGAACAGTATCTCAGGGATCATGCAATGCAACAAATACATGTATTATACAATAAATAGACACAAGAATTCAATGAAATACCACACAATAAAAAGGATATAATCCCGATGATCTTGAATAATCCAATTCTCGAACCACGAACCATGAACAGAAATCCGAAGAATAATATCACTGATAATGATAAGTCGGCATCCCCTTATAACTCCAAGTTGGGTGTACTCCGGATGTATCCCGAAATCCTACAACCCAACTCTCCCTAGGCGGCATCCCAAGCGAGAGGGGGACTGGGTAACCATGGTAGCCGAGGTAGATCGGCAAGCTAGATGCCGCCCAGTTTCCACGACACTACCATGCCCAAATGGTTTCGCAACCATGATGCAATGCACTCAAAATGATAACAATAGAATAAATCAATAAACACATGATTGAGGGTCAACAAAGTAGGTTGCCCTCACACACAAGATATAAACAATAAGTGCACGTAATCTATGTACAAGTAAATAAATTATTATGCACATAAGGATGAAGACTCCCTCACCTGGATTAAGCCAAGCACGCAAGAGAATGGCTCCGATTTACTTCAACTTTCCCTAATTAGCGTGAATATGTAACCCTAGGGTGTTCATATAAGTTTAGCAATTAATTATAACAATTCCAACTCAACTCTTATTTAATTCAACACTACAACAATAGAAGTTATATTTATAATCACTTATTCACAAAAGTTCATATTCCACATACAATTGGGCTACAAAGTTCACCTTACCATATCATTAGACAGCATATAAGACATTAAAAGCATCAAATACCGTCGAGTTAAGATTATAAGTTATAAATTCCAATTACTCTTATTTACAACAATCAATAATCATATAACTAGATGAGCTATCCTTATAGTCCTACTCACTTAGCATACAATGTCTATTAGAATTTGATCTCTAACAAAATACAAGTAATATAAACATTAGAACAAGATCTAAACATTAAATATGAAAATAACTATATGTGCACAAAAGGGTCATCAACACATTTTTCACGAAACTCTGCAAAAAGCTCAAATATACTCTAGAATGCATTCAAATACACAACAAGCAACGACCTGACAATACAAGTGCCAAAACACCCAATTCCCGCGTTTTCCCCTTTTGTTATCTTATGTCATTTAACTCCAAACCGGAGGCTAAGGCTCAAGATTCACAAACTAACTTTTTCTAATCTTCTAGTTACACATTATGGCACACTTAGAACTCTTGAAATTATTCATTAACCCGTATTAGCCACAAAAGCCTCAATTACCCCTTTGCGCGTTTGTACTATAAGTATCTTAACCAAAGCTCAACCAAGAGTTAGAAAAGCACATTTAGCCCCTACTTACCCTAAGAACACCAAATATAACAATAAAATTCACCCAGATTTACGTTTGACGCAAAAGCCCTTTGTTCACCAAGACTAATTAGCTTCCAAACGGAATACAAAGTTCAATATACGCAACCAAGCTATACTACCTTCCTATTGACACTTAATGACACCACTTAGTACCTTGAAATCACACTTTAAATCACAATTACCCGAAAAGTTTGAATTTACCTCTTTATGCTTTTACACTACAAGTACCCTAACCGGAACTCAACTGAGATTTAGAAAAGCATATCTAGCACCTATATAGCCTAAGAACACTAAATGTGATGACTAAATTAACCCAGATTCGCATTACACCCAAAATCCCTTTCTAAAACTCGCCTATTTCATGTGTTAGCCAATTTTTGAGCAAATCAACATCATGTGGCTATTAAACTATCTTTATTAACATCTAAGGCACCTACTAGAAGCAATGAATCAAGCCATATCGCACAATTCCATAAAACCCTAGAAAAATATCACTATTCATGCTATACGATCAACGAACAAATTCAACCGTTTAAACTACAAAATAATAGCATAAATAAGGTCTCTACTACTTATATACAACATACATAAGCATATTTAAGCATTACATAAGCATTTGATATCAAATCCATGAATTCAAGAAAAGAGCAACATTTTTAAAATGCACAAACAAGCATGAAATCCCTCACCTAAAGCGCATAGGAGCTTGGCAAAGGTTAGTAGACACCCTAAACTACTTGAACCTAGCTTGGCTTTTCTTGAATAGAGATTTGATGAGTTAAAACTCTCCTCCTTGGCTGCACAAAGCTGTTTGGATTTTCTACAGTGTTTTCAACTTTTGCACTTTTTTTTTGTTTTGGCTCTTCTTATGTTATATAGATAATAGACTAAGGAAATAATGGGTTGACTTAGTAAATTGGGTCTAATTAATTATATTTAATGGTCTAATAAAACTCCAAAGTCTCGCTAATTCACTAGAAGCCCAAATAAAAATTTTACAAAAAGTTACTATTCTTTCATAACACTATTCATACGAACCACTATAACAGTTTCTAAACGAATGCTCCTAATGCATTTAGCCCAAACACACATTTTTCTCATTCTTAAAATAATTAATATAATTTAGAAAAAATGCTAATTCAAAGAAAATAAGTGGTTGAAAAATGTGATGAATAGTAACCACATAAAGTAACAAGTAATGCACAGTGAAAATACGCAAATAGTGGATGCAATAGTTAATAAGTGTACGGTAGTGATCTTGGGCGTCACAATGTGGATCGTTTGTTTCCTAGAAATCACACAATTATTACCCTCAAGTGTATTTGGCTTAGTACTGCTAAATATATAAAGAATATTGCATTGGAAACTACAAATGTTGCCTATCATTAAAGCCCATCAGTTTGTCGCTATTGTATCACGCCTTGCTCTATTGCCCTTTCTTTTACTCACTTTTCAGATGACAAGCAAGTGCTTTGATGACTGTCGTGAGTTTCTAAGGCTGACAAGCAATAAAGGTATATGATGGGATATGATGCAGGCAATCTTACATCTGATATCATGTAAGTACAAGTCTATGTTTTTGTTGTATATGAGAAAATTCTAGAAAACGTCTAGTACTTCAGGACGTTTTCCAACGTCCCAATAAAGGGCTTACACATGGCAAAATATGATGTATTTTTACTTTTTATATAAATACTTTTTATTAATTGCACTTTGACCCTTTGTATTAATATGACCAAAGTACCCTTCTGCAAAATAAACGACTTTACTAACAACACATTGTCCAAGATGGCATGATGTGATTGTTTTGAGGTGGCACATTTAACAAAGCAAGCTGATGTGATTTTTAAATTATCATTCAACGTGAAAATTAATTCTTCATGACTTGTAAAATATTTCTTGACAATAATAAATTGATATTTGTACTTAGATTACATTTATAATTCCTGCAGAAAGCAATAAATTCAAATAGAAGTATACCTACTACTCATTAACACTAACCCATGCATTAATTCATCTTAATAAATGGATATACCCCTATATATTGAATCGAGTATAAATTAAGAAAGTTACATTTCAGATAAGTGGTTTATTTTTCTTGGTGAAAATCGTATCTGTTGCAGTAAAAATAGGTATGTAAAATTAAACTATTCTCTTCTTTTATTCAATTTTTTTTATCAAGCTTGCAATTTTTTGTGTAAATAAGGAACTATTGTCTATAATTTTTGTATAATACTAATATGTTATGTACATATAATTTATGTTAGTTGAAGTAAAAACATGTATTTAAAATTAAGCTATTCTTCGTCTTTTATTTTTTTCTTGATCTAGCTTGCATTCTTTTGTAAATAAGGAACTATAGTTTGTATTTTTTTTTTATATAATTACTGAAATGTTATGTATACAAAGTAAATAATTTTTGGGTTACTAAACTATTTCGTTAGTCCTATCTTGACCATCGAACTATTTTTAGTTCTAAAAGGGCCATTAATTTTTTAAGATGATTTTATTCAAGCCATTTTGTTAAATGTCATTAAAAAATCTAACCGATGAGGGTTAAAAAATGAAAAGTTAAAAATAAAGGACTTAAAATATTCTTTTTTATTATGTTAATTTCAGTCCTTCTTTTTTCTTTTTGCATTAAGTTGTGAGTATTAAAATAATTTACCCTTTAATTTACTTTCGTTGACATTGTTTTATATTGTATGTACTTAGTTTACATCGTTTTATATTGTATATGCCTAGTAATTGGACGGTTACATTCCTGTAAATTTGTTATATTTATTTGTCTATGTTATTTACAATAATATATGTACGTTATATTTTTAGCAGTAGGCAAAATGAATAGCGATAAGATTATAAACGATGAAGGTGTAGAAATCATTGAATCCGACAATGATGACATGGTTCAAATTGTTGTTGGTGATGTCGAGTTAGAGAATTTGAGAGATTTACGTGAAGAAGACATCCTTACTCGTACATTTGAGTCTGAAAATGAAACAAATGTATTTTATAATCAATATGCATGCGTACATGGTTTTAATATTAGAAGGTGTACGATTAAAAAAGACGAGAGTCATCAAATAGTTGTCAAATTGTTTACATGCTCATGTGCCGGTCTACGAAGGAAAGAATTCTTAGAGATGAATAATAGACAACGGAAGAATAGGGGCGAGGCAAAATGTGATAGTAAAGCACAACTTCGTATCAAGTTGAATAGAGTTCGTTCTTGTTATGAGGTGACCAAATTTGTAAAGGAACACAACCATGTGTTGGTTCCTAGCTATAGTGTCCCAATGCTTCATTCCAACAGATGCGTAGATCTTGGTCATTTGGATCAAGCTCATTCCATGTGTCACGCCGAAATAAGCAAGAGCCAAATCATGGATCTATTTACAAATGAAGCGGGTGGGTATGATGGCGTTGGATTCACTAGGAATGACTTATACAATGCCTTGGACTGTGACAACCGAGCAAAAATTACCATAGGAGATGCCAACATTGCATTGGGATATTTGCAATGTAAAGCAGATTTTGATTCGTTGTTTTATTTCCAAAACAAACGAGCACCGAGGCATTGTTCAAAATGCGGGTACATAATTAATTAATTAAATTATTTTATTTTAAGGCACATTGCACACTTAGATAATATATTTACGAGTTTTGACTAATTTGAATTGTTAAAATATTGCAGGGGAATCGGTCATCAAGCTAATACATGTCAAAAACAATGCAATCCCTGAACTTATGATATGCCTAACCCCTTTAATAGCTCTAACAATTTTAGTCAAGCGAACAAAAATTTCTCATTTGGAGGTACTGCATACGAAAATGCTAATGGTAGTGGTATGGGTTATGGTAATGCGATTGATGGTATAGGATACGGATTCGCTGGGTATAACGCAATGGGGCAAATTTTTGGCTCTTAAAACGACAACACATCTTCGAGTTCATCCTATCATGTTACAAATAACCATTTTCGTTTCTAGGTGTGTCAATGTATATGGTATGGTATGTAATTCATAATGTTATGCTATTAGTTTATAAATCATATAACTTTTACTTGTGTCTATCAAATCTCTCCAACGGTCCCTTTTAAAGTTGAGAAATCAAGTTGATTTTGTTTTCAACTTGTTATAATCTCTGCGAAACTTCAAATTTTACTATTGATAACTTTCTAGCCGAATCGATACTGGTTTTTTTGATTGAAATAAAAATAAAATGAAAATAATATTTATTAAAAATATAATAAGATAATAAAAATTAAAATAGAATATCATCATTAAAAAATAAAAAATAAAAATAAAAAAATCTAATAATGTGTATAATCAAAATAGAGATATATTGAATAAAGTTAACAATACTGCTAGACATTTCATGTTCCCTCTCAAAATTTCAACATAGCCTCCTAAAATTTTAAAGTTACCTCATCTAATTTCAAAGCCCATCTATAAATACTACTATCCAACAACATCTTCACCTCTTCTAATTGATACATGTGGTGCTATTCTCCTTCGTCTTCTTCTCCTTTTTTTGTTTTTTGTTAGTTGCAACATTTATTGTTCTCTATTAATTTTTTTGTTAGTTGTAATGTGTTTTTTACACCTATTTTTATTTTTACCTGTTTCTAATTTTGTTTCATGTAATTTCTTATATACAAATTGTCCCTCATGTTCTAACGTTTTTTTTATTAGACATCGTTTTGTTTTCTTTTTACTTTAGACCTCATATTAGACATTATTGCACAAGGGAAATTTGCGAGGCACGTTTGTGATCCCAAATTACAATAGCCTAATACACAAAGCTTTCTTTAAGAGCCAGGTTTCAGAATGGCTCCACCCTTTTGGAATCTATTTCACGTAGATTTTAGAAAAAGATGGAGGAAAAGAAAATTGGTGGTTGGCAAAAATCTGATTAAATTAACTTGGATAATTTTATAACTTAGCCTAGAAAGACACAAAAGTAAGAAGAATTCTTAATTCATGCAAACAAGCATAAATACAACATACACTAGTAATTTACACACACATACAGATAGCTCCGCCACAGAGTATGCAAAGGAAAGACATGACAGAGAGTACAAAGCCCCTTCTAAGACAAGCCAAGAACAATCTAAAAGACACAGCTGGGTTCATTTGTCCTATTTCCACCATGCAAATACTAAATATAAACTTTTTAAAGTTACAACAAAGGGTTCATAGCTACGTAGATGATAGATCACTTTTTAAAGTTACAGCAAAGGGTTCACAACTATATAGATGATAGATCTATCAACAAAATATAGAAAAATCTAAATCTAGAGAGGAAAACTTCTTTGGTTCAAAAGAAATAATATCCATATTACAGAACTTGACTATGAAGCAATGGTTCTCAAAATCTAGCCAAGATTAGACTTTTTTTCAAAAAATTGTTGTAAACAAATCTAGCCATGTCGGGTCAAGATGGCCAGATATTGATGATTAGATGAAGGGTCTCAACTCAATGTTCATGTTCCCTGACAGCAAAAAGAAAAAGAAAGAAAGAAAGAGAAGGACGATTACAAAGTAATTTTTTGAAGTAAAAAATAAAGTAAAGGTTCCAATAAACTTGCACGAAATCTTGATTAAAACCCAGCCTTCAATTCTTTGGCACAATCAACGCAATGCAACAAGAAGAATAGAGAGTTGTAAGCATCTGAATCACCATATGTGAGAGGGAAAGAGAGAAAAGACGGTGAGAGAGAGACCAAAGTGATCGTGTGTGAGAGAGAATAGGAAGAGACGTCTGGTTTGACATGACCCCTAGAAGCGTGTTTGCAGACCTAGGAAAGAAGTGAGGGTTATTTTCGTAATCTCATTTTTTTAATTAACAATGTTTGGGGCATTCTGCGTATTTTTCAAACTTTAAAGAGTCGAATCATACAATTATAGAAAAACTAAGGACCAACCGTCATTAAAACAGAGACGTTTTTTAGAACGACCCCTTGGCAAGAGAAAAAGGGTCGTTCTAAAAAACGTCCCTGTTTTAATGACGGCTGGTCCTCAGTTTTTCTGTAATTGTATGATTCGACTCTTTAAAGTTTGAAAAATACACAGAATGCCCCAAACATTGTTAATTAAAAAAGTGAGATTACGAAAATAACCATCACTCATTTCCTAGGTCTGTAAACACGCTTCCACGGGTCATGTCAAACCATATGTCTTTTCCTCTTCTTTCTCACACACGATCACTTTGCTCTCTCTCTCACATCATTTTCTCTCTTTCCCTCTCACAAATGGTGATTCAGATACTCACAACTCTCTGTTCTTCTTGTTACATCGCGTTGAGTATGCGAAAGAATTGAAGGCTGGGTTTTAATCAAGATTTTGTGCAAGTTTATTGGAACCTTCACTTTATTTTTTGCTTTAAAAATTACTTTGTAATCGTCCTTCTCTTTCTTTCTTTCTTTCTTTCTTTCTCTTTTTGCTGTCAGTGAACACGAACATTGAGTTGAGACCCTTCGTCTGATCATCAATATCTGACCATCTTGACCCGACTTGGCTAGATTTGTTTACAACTATTTTTTGAAAAAAAAGTCTAATCTTGGCTAGATTTTGAGAACCATTGCTTCATAGTCAAGTTCTGTAATATGGATATTATTTTTTGAGCCAAAGAAGTTTTCCTCTCTAGATTTAAATGTTTCTATATTTTGTTGATAGATCTATCATCTATATAGTTGTGAACCCTTTGCTGTAACTTTAAAAAGTGATATATCATCTATGTAGCTATGAACCCTTTGTTGTAACTTTAAAGAGTTGATATTTAGTATTTGCATGGTGGAAACAGGACAAATGAACCCAGTTGTGACTTTTAGATTGTTCTTGGCTTGTCTTAGAAGGGGCTTTGTACCCTCTGTCATGTCTTTCCTTTGTATACTTTGTGGTGGAGCTGTCTATATGTGTGTGTAAATTACTAGTGTATGTTGTATTTATGCTTGGTTGCATGAATTAAGAATTCTTCTTACTTTTGTGTCTTTCTAGGCTAAGTTATAAAATTATCCAGGTTAATTTAATCAGATTTTTGCCAACCACCAATTTTCTTTTCCTCCATCTTTTTCTAAAATCTGCGTGAAATAGATTCCCAAAGGGTGGAGCCATTTTGAAACTCGGGTCTTAAAGAAAGCTTTGTGTATTAGGCTGTCGTAATTTGGGATCACAAACGTGCCTCGCAAATTTCCCTTGTGCAATAATGTCTAATATGAGGTTTGAAGTAAAAAAGAAAACAAAACGATGTCTAATAAAAACAAATGTTAGAACATGAGCGACAATTTGTATATAAGAAATTACATGAAACAAAATTAGAAAGAGGTAAAAATAAAAAGTGGTGTAAAAAACACATTACAACTAACAAAAAAAATAATAGAGAACAATAAATTTTGCAACTAACAAAAAACAAAAAAAGGAGAAGAAGACGAAGAAGAATAGCACCACATGTATCAATTAGAAGAGGTGAAGATGTTGTTGGATAGTAGTATTTATAGATGGGCTTTGAAATTAGATAAGGTAACTTTAAAATTTTAGGAGGCTATGTTGAAATTTTGAGAGGGAACATGAAATGTCTAGCAGTATTGTTAACTTTATTCAATATATCTCTATTTTGATTATACACACTATTAGATTTTAGTTATTTTTTAATGATGGTATTCTATTTTAATTTTTATTATCTTATTATATTTTTAATAAATATTATTTTCATTTTATTTTTATTTCAATCAAAAAAATTAGTATCGATTCGGCTAGAAAGTTATCAATAGTAAAATTTGAAGTTTCGCAAAGATTATAACAAGTTGAAAACAAAATCAACTTGATTTCTCAACTATAAAAAAGGACCGTTGGAGAGATTTGATAGACACAAGTAAAAGTTATATGATTTATAAACTAATAGCATTATGAATTACATACCATACCACATACACTGACACACCTAGAAACGAAAATGGTTATTTGTAACATGATAGGATGAACTTGAAGATGCGTTGTTGTTTTGAGAGCCAAAAAGTTGCCCTATTGCGTTATACCCAGCGAATCTGTATCCTATACCACCAATCGCATTACCATAACCCATACCACTACCATTAGCATTTTCATATGCAGTACCTCCAAATGAGAAATTTTGGTTCGCTTGACTAAAATTGTTAGAGCTATTAAAGGGGTTAGGCATATCATAAGTTCGGGGATTGCATTATTTTTTACATGTATTAGCTTGATGACTGATTCCCCTGCAGTATTTTAACAATTCAAATTAGTCAAAACTCATAAATATATTATCTAAGTGTGCAATGTGCCTTAAAATAAAATAATTTAATTAATTAATTATGTACCTGCATTTTGAACAATGCCTCGGTGCTCGTTTGTTTTGGGATTTCTTCCTTCCTTTTGGCCGAGCAATTTGGGGATTTTCCACGTCAAATTGAGAAGACTATGACAAATTGGGTTCAGGATTGCCTTCCTTCAACTCCATCATCCACAATTCCTTCGCATGAGCAGTTAGTTTTAAAATACCTTCCTTCACTCTTTTATAACCTTCACTCGTTTTTTTCCCGTAAAAATTCATTTCAGTCGACTTCGATACAAGGTCACAGTGGCGTGCAATCTCAATGTCATTGGCAGATGAAGTTACCAAACCTTTTTCACTGAGGTCTACACTTGCCTCAGCTGTCCAACGTTGTTTGATGCAAGTTGATAGGATCTCATCCAGACTTTCGCATTTCATCGTGTATATCATGTGCTTGCACGGTATCCCAATGGACTCAAACATCAAACATTCACAAGCAATGTCCAAAGTCACCCGGTTAAATGTCACAAAATGTAGCAAACCTTCTCTCGTATTATCAGCAACAAGATAAGTCCGAACACCTAAACTGTCATTCCTAACTTCAACGTTCCATAGTACAGCTTGCATCTTAATCTCTGCTTGAACATCAAAGAACATCACTCGAGTAAAAATGTTTGCAGCATGTCTCTCGAGTTCTTTTAACTCAGTTGTTAATACTATTGATGTGTGGTTTGTCTTCACCTCCTAGTTCACAACCTTGACTCTAATACGCTCTAACCCCCTACGGTAGTCCCTGACAAAGTCTATCAATTTTCTATTGTTTCCCAAGTATCTGTTGAGGAATGCATTCATCCCCTCACAACGTTGGGTACTTCTCACCCACCCAAAAAAATGCCCCCGAAGGTATGACTCAGCCCACATATGCCTTGTATGATATGTTTGGGAGATCCAGTTATGATTTTGAAGACCATGGTTGTAACGCCCCGACCCCCCACGGAACCGGGACTTCTATCGATCACGCTATTCTCAACCCAATTCTAAACCCCGGACACGAAATTTAGGGAAAAACGGACGGAGTTTTTCCTATTTATAGGACTATCTGAAAACCTACAAACAAGAACATACAATCACAAGACCATAATCCACAACCTCAATCCATTACATCCTTCAATCTCACCATATCACATACTGCATTCAGATCATCCAAGCTACAACTTAGCAAAAGTTCATCACACAAGCATGCCAGGCACAACTATTGATATTCTATAGTCTAAACCCACTTATCTTACCACTCTAATATTATTTATTTAATATTCTTATATTTTAAGTCTTTCAATCAATTCTCATTTCATCCATACAAGCATGCAAGTTAACTAGACAATAAAGTAAAACAATAGAAGTTATTACAAACCACTAGAACCTAACCATCGCCCAAGACTAAAACTTTAATATTACATTTCTTAAGATAACACGAATACATACATGACCATAAGGTCTCAAATAGTATACAAGCATATCATGAACACATTTTTCCTTGTTCTACACACTGATAGAACAAGCAGGCCACACAGGAGGCAACCCAATCTCCAGCTTTTCCTGGGACATGTTGAGACGAGGAATGAGTAACCAAAGTTACTCAGTGAGGGAGGTGATGCAGTAAACCAGGGTGTGTTTTCGTGAGATGCAACAAGATAATAACATTAATAACACAAATAAACAAGTTAATTAGACAAGTATTTAACCACGTATAAAAAGGATACGGTTCCACTTGTCTTCCATCACGTGCCACGAGCCAAGATCTTCAAGCAAGTGTTGGTAACCCCTTATTCCTCCAAATGGGGTACTACGGATGTACCCCGATCCTACGACCCATATCTCCTGAGGTAGGTCCATATGCCCCAACGAGGTGAACCACGCCTCTAGGGTAGGGGAATATGCCTCAGCGGGAAAAGGACTGGGAAACCATGGTAGCCGAGGGAGCACGGCAAGCCCGATGTCGCCCGTGTTACTCGACACTACCATGCCCGAAAAGGTTGCGCAACCCCGAATCAAGATCACGAGAGCCAAGCAATCACAAGTGAGAGGCGACAAAGTAGGCCGCCCTCGCAAGTAGTTGTAATATAAGCTTTTAATACGAAATAGACAAATATAATCAAAGAGGACAAGTTCCCCATACTTCAAGAAATGCTAAAACAATTTAACCAAATCTCAATTAACATCAATTTAATCACATAGGGGTAAATTACAAGCATCTAGCAATTCAAGCATTACCAAGCTATTTGAAGCATACAATTAAGTTATTCTACCCCTAAATCAATCCTAAATAACACTTAATTAAACAATAACACCACATTATACAAAATCCCCAAATTCCATTCAAGAACCTTAACTTTAATTTAATGTTTAACCATTCTAACAATCATCAAAGCTATACAAACACATAATCATGTTCTACAAGCTTTATAAGGAACAAAATAAGCATAGATAAGTGTAGATACAACATTATACAAGAAATCGCAAATATTACAACAAACTCTAACTATTCAAGACATGAAAATGCATATCTCCCTCACCTTTAGAAAGCCAAGAATCTACTCCAATTGCCCAAATCTCCTTTCATTACTACTCAAAACCTCTATCTAAACACAATAGCTTCAATTTAACACATCATCCAAGTAATCATTCAAATAATCAAATATTCAAGTCATATTCATTTCCTCACACAACCTATACAACTAACAAGCAATATGAGTAATATAAGGAATATATAGTATACTCACTTTCTTCTTCATTGCACTTTTATATATAACTCAACTACACATGTAACTAAGTTAAGAAGTTCACCTTTATTTTAGTCATCTAACAAGTATTCCTAGTCTATACAACAAACATAACACAATAAACAAGTTAAAGTTAAGTATAAGGCCTAAAATCTCCATTTTCTCCTTTAAGTTCAATATGCCGAAACTAGTTTTAGCCAATGTTTAGTTAACTAAAGTATCTAACTATCCTCAACTATATTTATGGAACCTAAACCAAGCATTAAACTAGTATTCAAGGCTCTAATTGAATAAATTCTAATGTGCGCATATAAAGAGGCATAAAAATCGACATTCTCGGAATTCGATAAATTTTAATGTGGGACCATTTTATCAACTCAACATCACATATCCATCATTAGATTAAGGTTTTGAGCAAGATTTAAAGGGCCTAAGTGAATAGTACCCATTAAACTAACTTTAACTAAATGATCTTGCGCTTCAAGCATTTTTAATCCATTTAAGTCTCTAAACTAGGTTTATTTACTCATAAATCACACTTATATAGCAATAAATTAAGCTAGAACACAAGGGTTACTATTCATATTTTTCCTATTCATCTTCTTTCTCAAACACCCAATTTCAATTCTCATGCAAACAAGCTAGTAAATTGTACAAATCAAGTCTCTATCATCATATAAACATACTTTGTGAAGTAATTTAACAAGTTAAAGCCATAATACTACAAATCTAAAACTCAAAGTTAGGAATCAAAATTTCAAATTTAGATGCAATGCAAACCCCTCACCAAATTAGAGATGTAGGAGCAAATGAGAAGCTTTTTGATGGTTTGGAATCCTTTGGAAGAGCTTAGAATATCAAATTGAGCAAATATTTGCAAGAAAAGTATTATTCCCGTAATAGGGTTTTTGGCTTATTTTTTTGGCATTTTGGCTTATTTTGAGTATTTTTTTAGCATTTTTTAGCTATTATATTTATATGATAAATGATATATGGGTAGATGGGTTTAGTTGTGGGTCAAATTGTATGCAAATGGATCAAATTTTATGCCAAATGGGTCAAGTATTCTAAGTAAAAAAATGTTGAAAAATTGTTGAAAAAATTTACTATTCATTACGTTCACTTACAATTTTTTTCTTGTTGATCCCGATATGCTATGCATGCAAACTCAATGGATGTATGCATCTAAAATAGCAGGTATTAAGAGAAAAATATGAAATTCAGAAAAAGAAACAGAAAAGTTTTCATGTTCGGGCTCGGGTTATTTAAAGAATTAATGGGTAATAATGGAATCTAGCACTTAAATACAAAAGAATAAATTCTAATATTTGTAACATTAAAATAGTTACCTTATTTAAGTTTTCTAAACTCTATTCGCTCATATTTCAAAAATATAATAAATGGTGCAATTAATGAATGAATTGAATTAAATTATTCACATAACTATAACTAAATTATAAAGTAACACATTAATATATGTAACTATGTATTGTACGCTATATGCTGGGTGTGATGTCCGTGATTTCTCATCACGTTCATTCGTAACTGTTGCATGTCTCTTTGAGCATTCAATGTGTATTTTTTTTCTCTCTTGATTATATGTTTTATTAGTGGCTATTATTCATAAGAAAATCAACTGTCAAATTTGCTCGAATTAATATTTTTCCTAGATAGTATGGCTTATAAAAGGAATTGGGAACATGTAGTTTTGGACTTTGGAGGCCGAGAACATGCATTTAGAAAATGTTTAATGCTTCATTTGAATAGTGTTATGTAGGTGAAACATTAGTTGGCTACCTAGTCTTTTAATTTGAGTTTTAGCTTAGTTTGACCAAGTTATTAGTAGCAATTGACCAATATATCATAACATAAATATATTATATACATATTACATAACACATACAAGCATAATACACTAAAAACAATTTGCATAAAGCCCAATAGGTCCCCCCCCCCAAACCCGATGGCCATAGGAGAAAGAAAGGAGAAGATTTCAACTTCTAGCCTTGCAAATTTGATCTCTTGGCTTGCTTTGGAAGGTCTTTGGCGCATTTAGAGGCTTCAACCACTTGCCTACAGCCTTTAAATTGTGAGGGTGTTGCATTTATTTGAGTTTAAAGTTTGTGTCAATTATTTTGAAATTCTTGTATTGTTAATTATAGCTATATTAATTGTTATGGATGCTTGATATGTGATCTATAGAGCCTATAGAACTCTCTGTTAGAGCTTGGTTGCAATTGTAATGGTTTGGTTTTGAGAATCAAAGTTGTAAGAGAAGATGAATAGTACAATAAATAGTAAAATTTAAAAATTTAAGGTTTTGATATAATTTGCTAATTAGATTGAATTGAGGCTTCAATTAGGTGTTTTAGACATTATTGAAACTAGATAAACACTTGCACGTAGTTAGATTGCTCGAAAATGAGTAAAATTGCAAAATTAGTCGACTTTAAAAAGGGGGTTTTTCACATAACGAAATCTGGGCACGTTTGGACTTTG
>NW_026291797.1:0-29360 GCF_023091745.1 Budorcas taxicolor
TCCTAGGAGCATCCCATAACCCATACATACCAGAACTCTACGCAATTAACTTTATCATCAAATCACTACTACTCACAATGACCTTCCTATGAATCCGAGCATCCTACCCCCGATTCCGCTATGATCAACTGATGCACTTATTATGAAAAAATTTTCTACCCCTAACGCTAGCCCTATGCATATGACATGTATCTCTACCTATTCTCCTATCAAGTATCCCCCCACAAACATAAGAAATATGTCTGACAAAAGAGTTACTTTGATAGAGTAAATTATAGAGGTTTAAATCCTCTTATTTCTAGAACTATAGGAATTGAACCTACTCCTAAGAACTCAAAACTCTTCGTGCTCCCAATTACACCAAATTCTAATAGTAAGGGTCAGCTAATTAAGCTATCGGGCCCATACCCCGAAAATGTTGGTTTGTATCCTTCCCGTACTAATAAACCCAATCACTCTCATTATTATCTTAATAACTATAATACTTGGAACCATTATCGTTATAATTAGCTCCCACTGACTACTCATCTGAATCGGATTTGAAATAAATATACTCGCCATCATTCCTATTATAATAAAAAAAACACAACCCACGAGCCACAGAAGCATCAACTAAATATTTCCTAACTCAATCAACAGCCTCAATACTACTAATAATAGCCATTATCATCAACTTAATATTCTCAGGCCAATGAACCGTAATAAAACTATTTAACCCAACAGCCTCCATACTCATAACAATAGCCCTCGCCATAAAACTAGGAATAGCCCCATTCCACTTCTGAGTCCCAGAAGTAACACAAGGCATCCCTCTATCTTCAGGCCTAATCTTACTTACATGACAAAAACTAGCACCCATATCGGTACTTTACCAAGTATCCCAATCCATCAACCTAAATATAATCTTAACCCTATCAATTCTATCCATTATAATCGGAGGCTGAGGAGGATTAAACCAAACCCAACTACGAAAAATTATAGCTTACTCATCAATTGCCCACATAGGCTGAATAACAGCAATTTTACCATACAATCCCACCATAACATTACTAAACCTAATCATTTACATCATCATAACTTCCACCATATTTACACTATTTATAGCCAACTCAACCACAACCACTCTATCACTATCACACACATGAAACAAAACACCCATCATAACTATTCTAATTCTCATTACCCTCCTATCAATAGGAGGACTCCCCCCACTATCAGGATTTATGCCAAAATGAATAATTATTCAAGAAATGACAAAAAACAATAGCATTATCCTACCTACCTTCATAGCAATTACAGCACTACTAAACCTATATTTCTACATACGACTGGCATATTCCACCACACTTACTATGTTCCCTTCCACAAACAACATAAAAATAAAATGACAATTCTCAACCATAAAACGAATAACCCTCCTACCAACAATAACCGTATTGTCCACTATACTACTACCACTTACACCAATTCTCTCAATCCTAGAATAGGAATTTAGGTTAAATAGACCAAGAGCCTTCAAAGCCCTAAGCAAGTATAATTTACTTAATTCCTGATAAGGACTGCAAGATCATATCTTACATCAATTGAATGCAAATCAACTACTTTAATTAAGCTAAATCCTCACTAGATTGGTGGGTCCCACCCCCACGAAACTTTAGTTAACAGCTAAATACCCTAAATAACTGGCTTCAATCTACTTCTCCCGCCGCAAGAAAAAAAAGGCGGGAGAAGCCCCGGCAGAGTTTGAAGCTGCTCCTTTGAATTTGCAATTCAATATGTTAATTCACTACAGGACCTGGTAAAAAGAGGAATCAAACCTCTATTCTTAGATTTACAGTCTATTGCTTTACTCAGCCATTTTACCCATGTTCATAAACCGCTGATTATTTTCAACTAATCATAAAGATATCGGTACCCTTTATCTTCTATTTGGTGCCTGAGCCGGCATAGTAGGAACCGCTCTGAGCTTACTAATTCGTGCTGAGTTAGGCCAACCCGGAACTCTACTTGGAGATGACCAAATCTACAACGTAATTGTAACTGCACACGCATTCGTAATAATCTTCTTTATAGTAATGCCTATTATAATTGGAGGGTTTGGCAACTGGCTAGTTCCTCTAATGATTGGAGCCCCTGATATAGCATTCCCTCGGATAAATAATATAAGTTTTTGGCTCCTCCCCCCTTCTTTCCTATTACTCCTAGCATCCTCTATAGTCGAAGCCGGAGCAGGGACGGGTTGAACCGTATATCCCCCTCTAGCAGGTAATCTAGCCCACGCAGGAGCCTCAGTAGACCTGACCATTTTCTCCCTACACCTAGCAGGTGTTTCCTCAATTTTAGGAGCCATTAATTTTATTACAACTATTATTAACATAAAACCTCCCGCAATATCACAATACCAGACCCCCCTGTTCGTGTGATCTGTACTGATCACTGCCGTACTACTCCTCCTCTCACTTCCTGTATTAGCAGCTGGCATCACAATATTACTAACAGACCGAAACCTGAATACAACTTTCTTTGACCCAGCAGGAGGAGGAGACCCTATCTTATATCAACACTTATTCTGATTTTTTGGACACCCCGAAGTATATATTCTAATTTTACCTGGCTTTGGAATAATCTCCCACATCGTAACCTACTATTCAGGAAAAAAAGAGCCATTTGGATATATAGGAATAGTATGAGCCATAATATCAATTGGATTTCTAGGATTTATTGTATGAGCCCATCATATATTCACAGTCGGAATAGACGTCGATACACGAGCTTACTTTACATCCGCTACTATAATTATTGCTATCCCAACCGGAGTAAAAGTCTTTAGTTGGCTAGCAACACTTCACGGAGGAAATATCAAATGATCCCCCGCTATAATATGAGCCCTAGGCTTCATTTTCCTTTTTACAGTTGGAGGACTAACTGGAATTGTTTTAGCCAACTCCTCCCTTGACATCGTTCTCCACGACACATACTATGTGGTAGCACATTTCCACTACGTACTATCAATAGGAGCTGTATTCGCTATCATAGGAGGATTTGTACATTGATTTCCCTTATTCTCAGGCTACACCCTTAATGACACATGAGCCAAAATCCATTTCGCAATTATATTTGTAGGTGTTAACATGACCTTCTTCCCACAACATTTCTTAGGGCTATCTGGTATACCACGACGATACTCCGATTACCCAGACGCATATACAATATGAAACACTATTTCATCTATAGGCTCATTCATCTCACTAACGGCAGTAATATTAATGACTTTTATCATCTGAGAAGCATTTGCATCCAAACGGGAAGTCTTAACCGTGGACCTAACCACAACAAATCTAGAATGACTAAACGGATGCCCTCCACCATATCACACATTTGAAGAACCTACATACATTAACCTAAAATAAGAGAGGAAGGAATTGAACCCCCTATTATCGGTTTCAAGCCAACACCATAACCACTATGTCTCTCTCAATAAACGAGATGTTAGTAAAACATTACATAACCTTGTCAAGATTAAATTACAGGTGAAAGTCCCGTACATCTCATATGGCATATCCCGTACAGCTAGGCTTTCAAGACGCAACATCACCCATCATAGAAGAACTGCTACACTTTCACGATCACACTCTGATAATTGTTTTCCTAATTAGCTCACTAGTACTCTATATTATCTTACTGATACTAACAACAAAACTAACCCATACCAGCACCATAGACGCACAAGAAGTAGAAACAATCTGAACCATTCTACCAGCCATTATTCTGATTATAATTGCTCTCCCATCCCTACGAATTCTATACATAATAGACGAAATCAACAACCCATCTCTCACAGTAAAGACCATAGGACATCAATGATACTGAAGTTATGAGTACACAGACTATGAAGACTTAAGCTTCGACTCCTATATAATTCCAACATCAGAATTGAAACCTGGAGAACTACGATTACTAGAAGTAGATAACCGAGCTGTATTACCTATAGAAATAACAATTCGAATACTAATCTCCTCCGAAGACGTTTTACACTCATGAGCAGTTCCCTCTCTAGGACTAAAAACAGACGCAATTCCAGGCCGTTTAAATCAAACAACCCTCATATCAACTCGTCCAGGCCTATTTTACGGCCAATGCTCAGAAATCTGCGGATCAAATCATAGTTTCATACCAATCGTTCTCGAACTAGTCCCATTAGAATATTTTGAAAAGTGATCTGCATCAATGTTATAAGTCATCAAGAAGCTATGCCAGCATTAACCTTTTAAGTTAAAGACCGAGAGCACAACACTCTCCTTGATGACATGCCACAACTAGACACATCAACGTGACTCACGACAATTCTATCAATATTTTTAGTCCTCTTTATTGTTCTCCAATTAAAAATCTCAAAACACGATTTCTACTATAACCCAAAATTAATAACAACAAAAACGCCAAAACAAGACGCCCCTTGAGAAACAAAATGAACGAAAATCTATTTACCTCTTTCATTACCCCTGTAATTCTAGGCCTCCCCCTTGTTACTCTCGTCATTATATTCCCTAGCTTACTATTTCCTACATCAAACCGACTAATTAATAACCGCCTTATCTCCCTCCAACAATGAGCACTTCAACTCATGTCAAAACAAATAATAAGCACTCACAACACCAAAGGACAAACATGAACATTGATATTAATGTCCCTAATTCTATTTATTGGGTCTACAAATTTATTAGGCTTATTACCCCATTCATTTACACCAACCACACAACTATCAATAAATTTAGGCATGGCTATTCCCCTATGAGCAGGGGCCGTAGTTACAGGCTTCCGCAACAAAACCAAAGCATCACTCGCCCACTTCCTACCACAAGGAACACCTACCCCACTAATCCCAATACTGGTAATTATCGAAACCATCAGCCTCTTCATCCAACCAGTAGCCCTTGCCGTACGATTAACAGCCAACATCACAGCAGGGCACTTATTAATTCACTTAATCGGAGGAGCTACCCTTGCATTATTAAATATCAATACCACAACAGCACTTATTACATTTACTATTTTAGCTCTACTAACAATCCTCGAATTCGCAGTAGCTATAGTTCAAGCCTACGTATTCACCCTCCTAGTTAGCTTATATCTGCACGACAATACATAATGACACACCAAACCCACGCCTATCACATAGTAAACCCAAGTCCCTGACCCCTCACAGGAGCACTATCTGCCCTCCTAATAACATCTGGCCTCATCATGTGATTTCACTTCAATTCAACAGCTCTACTGACCCTAGGCCTAACAACAAACATACTTACAATATACCAATGATGACGAGATGTAATCCGAGAAAGTACCTTTCAAGGCCACCATACTCCTGCTGTCCAAAAAAGCCTTCGCTACGGAATAATCCTCTTCATCGTCTCCGAAGTCCTATTCTTCACTGGCTTCTTCTGAGCCTTCTATCACTCAAGCCTTGCTCCTACACCCGAATTAGGCAGCTGCTGACCCCCAACAGGCATTCACCCACTTAACCCCTTAGAAGTCCCACTACTCAACACCTCTGTCCTTCTAGCCTCAGGAGTCTCCATTACCTGAGCCCACCACAGCCTCATAGAAGGGAACCGTAACCACATGCTACAAGCCTTATTCATCACCATTACGTTAGGCGTATACTTTACACTTCTACAAGCATCAGAATACTATGAAGCTCCCTTTACAATCTCAGACGGAGTTTACGGCTCAACTTTCTTCGTAGCTACAGGATTCCACGGCCTCCATGTCATTATTGGATCTACTTTCTTAATTGTCTGCTTCCTCCGCCAACTAAAATTTCACTTTACCTCCAATCACCATTTCGGCTTCGAAGCCGCTGCCTGATATTGACACTTCGTAGACGTAGTATGACTTTTCCTCTATGTTTCCATCTACTGATGAGGCTCATGTTCTTTTAGTATTAATTAGTACAACTGACTTCCAATCAGTTAGCTTCGGCCTAACCCGAAAAAGAACAATAAACCTTATAATTACCCTCCTAACTAACTTTACACTAGCTACATTGCTCGTGACCATCGCATTCTGACTCCCCCAACTAAACGTATACTCAGAAAAAACAAGCCCATACGAATGTGGATTCGACCCCATAGGATCTGCTCGCCTTCCTTTCTCCATAAAATTCTTTCTAGTAGCTATCACATTCCTCCTCTTCGATCTAGAAATTGCACTACTTCTACCACTACCATGGGCCTCACAAACAACTAACCTTAACACAATGCTTACTATATCCCTTCTCCTAATTTTCCTACTAGCCACAAGCCTAGCCTATGAATGAACCCAAAAAGGATTAGAATGGACCGAATATGGTACTTAGTTTAAACCAAAATAAATGATTTCGACTCATTAGATTATGATCAAACTCATAAGTACCAAATGTCCCTCGTATACATAAATATTATAATAGCATTCATAGTATCTCTCACGGGATTACTAATGTATCGATCTCACCTAATATCCTCCCTCCTATGCCTGGAAGGAATAATATTGTCCTTATTCGTTATAGCTACCCTAATAATCCTAAACTCACACTTCACTTTAGCCAGTATAATACCCATTATTCTACTAGTTTTCGCAGCCTGCGAAGCAGCACTAGGCCTATCCTTGCTAGTAATGGTATCAAACACATACGGCACCGACTACGTACAAAACCTTAATCTGCTACAATGCTAAAATACATTATTTCCACAATAATACTTATACCCCTAACCTGGCTATCAAAAAATAACATAATCTGAATTAACTCCACACTCCACAGCTTACTAATTAGCCTTACAAGCCTACTCCTTATAAACCAATTTGGCGATAACAGCCTCAACTTCTCATTAACTTTCTTCTCCGACTCCTTATCTACACCACTACTTATTCTAACCATATGACTCCTCCCCTTAATACTTATAGCTAGCCAGCATCACCTATCAAAAGAAAACCCAGCCCGAAAAAAATTCTTCATCTCAATACTAATCCTATTACAACTATTTCTAATTATGACATTCTCTGCTACAGAACTAATTCTCTTTTATATTATATTTGAAGCAACACTAGTTCCCACACTCATTATTATTACCCGATGAGGGAACCAAACAGAACGCCTAAATGCCGGTCTCTACTTCTTGTTTTATACACTAGCAGGATCCCTACCCTTACTAGTTGCACTAATCTATATTCAAAACACAATAGGATCCCTAAACTTCCTAATTCTACAATACTGAGTACAACCAATACCCAGCTCCTGATCCAACACCTTCATGTGACTAGCATGCATAATAGCCTTTATAGTAAAAATACCACTATACGGACTTCATCTCTGACTACCCAAAGCCCACGTAGAAGCCCCAATTGCAGGCTCCATAGTTCTTGCAGCAATCCTACTAAAACTAGGAGGATACGGCATGTTACGAATTACGCTTCTCCTAGATCCAATCACCGACTTTATAGCATACCCATTCATCATGCTATCACTATGAGGCATAATCATAACCAGCTCAATTTGCCTTCGTCAAACGGACCTGAAATCACTCATCGCGTACTCCTCTATTAGCCACATGGCACTTGTCATCGTTGCAATCCTAATCCAAACACCCTGAAGCTACATAGGAGCCACCGCCCTGATAATTGCCCACGGCCTTACATCCTCTATACTTTTCTGCCTAGCAAATTCTAACTACGAACGAATTCACAGCCGTACAATAATCTTAGCCCGCGGCCTACAAACACTTCTTCCACTAATAGCCACCTGATGACTCCTAGCAAGTCTAACCAACCTGGCTCTACCCCCAACAATCAACCTAATCGGAGAACTATTTGTAGTAATATCGACTTTTTCATGATCTAATATCACAATTATTCTAATAGGACTTAACATAGTAATCACTACTCTCTACACCCTCTATATACTAATCACAACACAACGGGGCAAATACACTCATCATATCAATAACATTTCACCTTCCTTCACACGAGAAAATGCACTCATATCACTACACATACTACCACTACTGCTTCTATCCCTAAACCCAAAAATTATCCTAGGACCCCTATACTGTAAATATAGTTTAAAAAAACATTAGATTGTGAATCTAACAATAGAAGCCTATCACCTTCTTATTTACCGAAAAAGTATGCAAGAACTGCTAATTCTATGCTCCCATGCCTGACAACATGGCTTTTTCAAACTTTTAAAGGATAGCAGTTATCCATTGGTCTTAGGAACCAAAAAATTGGTGCAACTCCAAATAAAAGTAATAAACCTGTTCCCATCCCTCACACTAACTACCCTAATCCTACTAACCGTACCCATCATGACAACTAGTCTTAGCACCCACAAATTCACCAATTACCCACTTTACGTAAAAACAACCATTTCATACGCCTTTATCACTAGTATAATTCCCACTATAATATTTATTCATACAGGACAAGAAATAATTATTTCAAACTGACACTGACTAACCATCCAAACCCTCAAACTATCTCTCAGCTTCAAAATAGATTACTTCTCGACAATATTTATCCCAGTATCACTATTCGTCACATGATCCATCATAGAATTCTCAATATGATACATACATTCCGACCCCAACATCAACCAATTTTTTAAGTACTTACTCTTATTTCTTATCACAATACTCATCCTCGTCACTGCAAATAACATCTTTCAACTATTCATTGGCTGAGAAGGAGTCGGAATTATATCATTTCTACTAATTGGATGGTGATACGGACGAGCAGACGCAAACACAGCAGCTCTACAAGCAATCCTATATAACCGCATTGGCGACATCGGATTTATCCTAGCAATAGCATGATTCCTAATTAACCTCAACACTTGAGACCTTCAACAAATCTTCTTACTAAAACCAGAGAACTCAAATCTACCTCTAATAGGACTAATTCTAGCCGCAACCGGAAAATCCGCACAATTTAGCCTGCACCCATGATTACCCTCCGCAATAGAGGGTCCGACACCTGTCTCAGCATTACTCCACTCAAGTACAATAGTAGTAGCAGGTATTTTCTTACTAATCCGCTTTTATCCATTAACAGAAAACAATAAACTCATCCAATCTACTATACTATGCCTAGGAGCCATTACCACACTATTTACAGCAATATGTGCCCTCACCCAAAATGACATTAAAAAAATCATCGCCTTCTCTACATCCAGCCAACTCGGCCTTATGATAGTAACAATTGGAATTAACCAGCCTCACCTAGCACTTCTTCACATCTGCACCCACGCTTTCTTCAAAGCCATATTATTTCTATGCTCCGGCTCCATCATCCACAATCTAAATAACGAACAAGATATTCGAAAAATAGGAGGCCTATTTAAAGCCATACCATTCACCGCAACAGCCCTTATTATTGGCAGCCTTGCACTAACAGGAATACCTTTCCTCACCGGATTCTACTCCAAAGATCTAATTATTGAATCCGCCAACACGTCATATACCAACGCCTGAGCCCTCTTAATAACACTAATCGCCATCTCCTTCACAGCTATCTACAGTACCCGTATTATTTTCTTCACACTCCTAGGACAACCCCGATTCCCAACCCTTATTTCTATTAATGAAAACAACCCATTCCTAATTAACTCAATTAAACGCTTACTAATCGGAAGTCTTTTCGCAGGATTCATCATTTCTAACAACATCCCCCCAACAACCATTCCCCAAACAACTATACCCTACTACCTAAAAATCACCGCCCTAACAATTACAATCCTAGGCTTTATTCTAGCACTAGAAATTAACAACATAACCCACTACTTAAAGTTCAATTACCCATCAAACATATTCAAATTTTCTAACCTACTAGGATATTATCCCACAGTCATACACCGCTTAACCCCCTATATAAATCTAACAATAAGCCAAAAATCAGCATCCTCCCTTCTAGACCTAACCTGACTAGAAACCATTATACCAAAAACCATCTCACTAACCCAAATAAAAACATCTATCATAATCACAAACCAAAAAGGCTTAATTAAATTATATTTCCTTTCCTTCCTAATTACGATTTTCACTAGCACAATTCTACTTAATTTCCACGAGTAATCTCTATAATCACCACTACACCAATTAATAAAGATCAACCAGTAACAATAACTAATCAAGTACCATAGCTGTACAAAGCAGCAATCCCCATGGCCTCCTCACTAAAAAACCCAGAATCCCCTGTATCATAAATTACCCAATCCCCCATACCATTAAACTTAAACACAATCTCCACCTCCTTATCCTTCAACACATAGTAAATTATAAAAAACTCCATCAACAAACCAGTAATAAACGTTCCTAAAACAACCTTATTAGAAACCCAAACCTCAGGATACTGCTCAGTAGCCATAGCTGTCGTATAACCAAAAACCACCATTATACCCCCTAAATAAACTAAAAAAACCATTAAACCTAAAAAAGAACCACCATAATTTAACACAATACCACACCCAACCCCACCACTCACAATCAATCCCAACCCCCCATAAATAGGCGAAGGTTTTGAAGAAAACCCTACAAAGCCCATCACAAAAATTACACTTAAAATAAATACAATGTACATAATCATTATTCCTGCATGGAATCTAACCATGACTAATGATATGAAAAACCATCGTTGTTATTCAACTACAAGAACACTAATGATCAACATCCGAAAAACTCACCCACTAATAAAAATCGTAAACAACGCACTCATTGACCTCCCAACTCCATCAAACATCTCATCATGATGAAACTTTGGATCCCTCCTAGGCACTTGCTTAGCTCTACAAATCTTAACAGGCCTATTCCTAGCAATACACTACACATCCGATACAACAATAGCATTCTCCTCTGTAACCCACATTTGTCGAGACGTAAACTATGGCTGAATCATCCGATATATGCACGCAAACGGAGCATCAATATTTTTTATCTGCCTATTTATGCATGTAGGACGAGGCCTATATTACGGATCATATACCTTCTTAGAAACATGAAACATCGGAGTAATTCTCCTATTTACAACAATAGCCACAGCATTCATAGGCTATGTCCTACCATGAGGACAGATATCATTCTGAGGAGCAACAGTCATTACCAACCTCCTCTCGGCAATCCCATACATTGGCACCAACCTAGTTGAATGAATCTGAGGGGGATTTTCAGTAGACAAAGCCACCCTCACCCGATTCTTCGCTTTCCACTTCATCCTCCCATTTATCATTGTAGCTCTCACCATAATCCACTTAATTTTCCTCCACGAAACAGGATCCAACAACCCCACAGGAATTCCATCAGACACAGACAAAATTCCATTTCACCCTTATTACACCATCAAGGACATCCTAGGCATCATACTATTAATCCTCATCCTCATATCACTAGTACTATTCACTCCCGACCTACTCGGAGACCCGGATAATTATACTCCAGCAAACCCACTCAGTACACCCTCCCACATTAAGCCAGAATGGTATTTCCTATTTGCATACGCAATCCTACGATCAATCCCCAATAAACTGGGAGGAGTCCTAGCCTTAGTCCTTTCCATCTTGATCTTAACACTCGTACCCTTCCTCCACACATCCAAACAACGAAGCATAATGTTCCGACCAATCAGCCAATGCATATTCTGACTTTTAATAGCAGACCTATTAACACTTACATGAATCGGAGGACAACCGGTTGAACACCCCTACATCACCATCGGACAATTAGCATCCATCATATATTTCCTCATCATCCTGGCAATAATACCACTAGCCAGCACCATCGAAAACAATCTCCTGAAATGAAGACAAGTCTTTGTAGTAAAATTAATACGCTGGTCTTGTAAACCAGAAAAGGAGAACAATTAACCTCCCTAAGACTCAAGGAAGAAGCGATAGCCTCACCATCAACACCCAAAGCTGAAGTTCTACTTAAACTATTCCCTGAACCACTATTAATTGCGTCTATTGATATACCCCCAAAAACACTAAGAACCTCCCCAGTATTAAATCCGCTAAAATTTTTAAACATACGACACAAATCTCCCACTCTATAAGCTTGCACGTGTAACAACATGCTTAATAACTCACCTCAATAGACACATGTACGAGTACTACACACAGACACACCATGTCATTTGCCCAAACATACCCACTAACACTCATACAATGTAAACATGATATGCGTCTAGCACACCACATGATCCATCCTATATGTATGAATATATACACTGAAGTAATATAATAAAAACATACATAAATGCAGTATACTACATGACCTACTTTGTGTGCAGTATGTACATTATAATTAATGTAATAAAGACATACTATGTATATATTACATTACATGATCTACCCCATGCATATAAGCATGTACATCATAATTAATGTAATAAAGATATAATATGTATATAGTACATTAAATGATTTTCCCCTTGCATATAAGCAAGTACAATAAAAATTATCTATAGTACATAGGACATTTCCTGCTTAGATCGTACATAGCGCATAAAGTCAAATCTATCCTCGTCACCATGCGTATCCCGTCCACTAGATCACGAGCTTACCGACCATGCCGCGTGAAACCAGCAACCCGCTTGGCAGGGATTTCTCTTCTCGCTCCGGGCCCATTAATCGTGGGGGTAGCTATTTAATGAACTTTATCAGACATCTGGTTCTTTCTTCAGGGCCATCTCATCTAAAACCGCCCATTCTTTCCTCTTAAATAAGACATCTCGATGGACTAATTACTAATCAGCCCATGCTCACACATAACTGTGCTGTCATACATTTGGTATTTTTTAATTTTCGGGGATGCTTGGACTCAGCTATGGCCGTCAAAGGCCCCGACCCGGAGCATAAATTGTAGCTGGACTTAACTGCATCTTGAGCATCCCCATAATGGTAGGCATGGGCATTTCAGTCAATGGTTACAGGACATACCTATTATATTTCCCCCCCCCCCTCTTAAATATTAACCACCATTTTTAACATACTTCCCCCTAAGTATCAATATAAATTTATCTCACCCCCAATACTCAAATTCACACTCCAAACAAGATAGACATATAGCTGCCTGGGTCTGCTTACATACTACATGGTTAATGTAGCTTAAATTTAAAGCAAGGCACTGAAAATGCCTAGATGAGTATACCAACTCCATAAACACATAGGTTTGGTCCTGGCCTTCCTGTTAACTTTCAATAGACTTACACATGCAAGCATCCGCACCCCGGTGAGTAGCGCCCTCCGAATCAGCAGGACTAAGAGGAGCAGGTATCAAGCACACACCCTGTAGCTCATAACGCCTTGCTTAACCACACCCCCACGGGAAACAGCAGTGACAAAATTTAAGCCATGAACGAAAGTTCGACTAAGCCATATTAACTAGGGTTGGTAAATCTCGTGCCAGCCACCGCGGTCATACGACTAACCCAAGCTAACAGGAACACGGCGTAAAACGTGTTAAAGTACTACACCAAATAGAGTTAAATCCTAATTAAGCTGTAAAAAGCCATAATTATAACAAAAATAAGTGACGAAAGTAACTCTACGACAACTGACACACTATAGCTAAGACCCAAACTGGGATTAGATACCCCACTATGCTTAGCCCTAAACATAAATAATTGCAAAAACAAGATTATTCGCCAGAGTACTACCGGCAACGGCCCAAAACTCAAAGGACTTGGCGGTGCTTTACACCCTTCTAGAGGAGCCTGTTCTATAATCGATAAACCCCGATAAACCTCACCAATCCTTGCTAATACAGTCTGTATACCGCCATCTTCAGCAAACCCTGAAAAGGAACAAAAGTAAGCTCAATCATAACACATAAAAACGTTAGGTCAAGGTGTAACCTATGGAATGGGAAGAAATGGGCTACATTTTCTATCCAAGAAAACTTAATACGAAAGCCATTATGAAACTAACAGCCAAAGGAGGATTTAGTAGTAAACTAAGAATAGAGTGCTTAGTTGAACCAGGCCATGAAGCACGCACACACCGCCCGTCACCCTCCTCAAGTAAATATATGCACCCAAACCTATTTACATGCACCAATTACACGAGAGGAGGTAAGTCGTAACAAGGTAAGCATACTGGAAAGTGTGCTTGGACAAACCAAGACATAGCTTAATTAAAGCATCTAGTTTACACCTAGAAGATTTCGTGTACTGTGAATGTTTTGAACTATGCCTAGCCCAAACCCCCACTCTTCAATCCAATAACCAAAACATACTAAAACAAAACATTTACCCCTATTAAAGTATAGGAGATAGAAATTCTAAACATGGCGCTATAGAGAAAGTACCGTAAGGGAACGATGAAAGAAAATAATCAAAGTACAAAAAAGCAAAGATTAACCCTTGTACCTTTTGCATAATGAATTAACGAGCAAAAAACTTAACAAAACGAATTTCAGCTAAGTAACCCGAAACCAGACGAGCTACCTATAGACAGTTTATTAGAACCAACTCATCTATGTGGCAAAATAGTGAGAAGATCTATAAGTAGAGGTGACATGCCTAACGAGCCTGGTGATAGCTGGTTGTCCAGAAAATGAATCTTAGTTCAGCTTTAAAGATACCAAAAAATATAAACAAATCTCACTGTATCTTTAAAAGTTAGTCTAAAAAGGTACAGCCTTTTAGAAATGGGTACAACCTTCACTAGAGAGTAAGATCTTACAACACCATAGTAGGCCTAAAAGCAGCCATCTATTAAGAAAGCGTTAAAGCTCAACAATAAAAACAATACTAATCCCAACAACAATATAACCAACTCCTAGACCTAGTACTGGACTATTCTATTACTAAATAGAAGCAATAATGTTAATATGAGTAACAAGAAATATTTTCTCCTTGCACAAGTTTAAGTCAGTATCTGATAATACTCTGACTGTTAACAGTAAATAAAAATAACCCAACAATAAATAATTTATTAATTATACTGTTAATCCAACACAGGAGTGCACCCAGGAAAGATTAAAAGAAGTAAAAGGAACTCGGCAAACACAAATCCCGCCTGTTTACCAAAAACATCACCTCCAGCATCCCCAGTATTGGAGGCACTGCCTGCCCAGTGACTAGACGTTAAACGGCCGCGGTATCCTGACCGTGCAAAGGTAGCATAATCATTTGTTCTCTAAATAAGGACTTGTATGAACGGCCACACGAGGGTTTTACTGTCTCTTACTTCCAATCAGTGAAATTGACCTTCCCGTGAAGAGGCGGGAATAAACCAACAAGACGAGAAGACCCTATGGAGCTTTAACTAACTAGTCCAAAGAAAATAAACTTAACCATTAAGGGATAACAACACTCTTTATGGACTAGCAGTTTTGGTTGGGGTGACCTCGGAGAACAAAAAATCCTCCGAACGATTTTAAAGACTAGACCCACAAGTCAAATCAAACTATCGTTTATTGATCCAAAGACTTGATCAACGGAACAAGTTACCCTAGGGATAACAGCGCAATCCTATTCAAGAGTCCATATCGACAATAGGGTTTACGACCTCGATGTTGGATCAGGACACCCCGATGGTGCAACCGCTATCAAAGGTTCGTTTGTTCAACGATTAAAGTCCTACGTGATCTGAGTTCAGACCGGAGTAATCCAGGTCGGTTTCTATCTGTTATGTATTTCTCCCAGTACGAAAGGACAAGAGAAATAAGGCCAACTTCAACAAAGCGCCTTAAATCAATCAATGACTTTATCTCAATTGACCTCACAAACAATACCTGCCCTAGAAAAGGGCCCAGTTAAGGTGGCAGAGCCCGGTAATTGCGTAAAACTTAAACCTTTATACTCAGAGATTCAAATCCTCTCCTTAACAAAATGTTTATACTCAACATCTTAACACTTATTATCCCCATTCTTCTAGCCGTAGCTTTTCTTACACTAGTTGAACGAAAAATCCTAGGCTACATACAACTCCGAAAAGGCCCAAATATTGTAGGACCATATGGCTTACTCCAACCCATCGCCGATGCAATCAAACTTTTCATTAAAGAACCCCTACGACCTGCCACATCCTCAATCTCAATATTTATTCTAGCCCCCATCCTAGCCCTAACCCTAGCCTTAACTATATGAATCCCCCTACCCATACCCTATCCCCTCATCAATATAAACTTAGGAATCCTTTTCATATTAGCTATATCAAGCTTAGCCGTATACTCGATCCTCTGATCAGGCTGAGCCTCCAACTCAAAATACGCTCTTATTGGAGCCCTACGAGCAGTAGCACAAACAATTTCATATGAAGTTACACTAGCAATTATCTTACTATCAATCTTACTAATAAATGGATCCTTCACTCTCTCTACATTAATCATTACACAAGAACAAGTATGACTAATCTTCCCAGCATGACCCTTAGCAATAATATGATTCATTTCAACACTAGCAGAAACAAACCGAGCACCATTTGATCTTACTGAAGGAGAATCTGAACTAGTATCGGGCTTTAATGTAGAATACGCCGCAGGACCATTCGCCCTATTCTTTATAGCAGAATATGCAAACATTATTATAATAAATATCTTCACAACAACCCTCTTCCTAGGAGCATCCCATAACCCATACATACCAGAACTCTACGCAATTAACTTTATCATCAAATCACTACTACTCACAATGACCTTCCTATGAATCCGAGCATCCTACCCCCGATTCCGCTATGATCAACTGATGCACTTATTATGAAAAAATTTTCTACCCCTAACGCTAGCCCTATGCATATGACATGTATCTCTACCTATTCTCCTATCAAGTATCCCCCCACAAACATAAGAAATATGTCTGACAAAAGAGTTACTTTGATAGAGTAAATTATAGAGGTTTAAATCCTCTTATTTCTAGAACTATAGGAATTGAACCTACTCCTAAGAACTCAAAACTCTTCGTGCTCCCAATTACACCAAATTCTAATAGTAAGGTCAGCTAATTAAGCTATCGGGCCCATACCCCGAAAATGTTGGTTTGTATCCTTCCCGTACTAATAAACCCAATCACTCTCATTATTATCTTAATAACTATAATACTTGGAACCATTATCGTTATAATTAGCTCCCACTGACTACTCATCTGAATCGGATTTGAAATAAATATACTCGCCATCATTCCTATTATAATAAAAAAACACAACCCACGAGCCACAGAAGCATCAACTAAATATTTCCTAACTCAATCAACAGCCTCAATACTACTAATAATAGCCATTATCATCAACTTAATATTCTCAGGCCAATGAACCGTAATAAAACTATTTAACCCAACAGCCTCCATACTCATAACAATAGCCCTCGCCATAAAACTAGGAATAGCCCCATTCCACTTCTGAGTCCCAGAAGTAACACAAGGCATCCCTCTATCTTCAGGCCTAATCTTACTTACATGACAAAAACTAGCACCCATATCGGTACTTTACCAAGTATCCCAATCCATCAACCTAAATATAATCTTAACCCTATCAATTCTATCCATTATAATCGGAGGCTGAGGAGGATTAAACCAAACCCAACTACGAAAAATTATAGCTTACTCATCAATTGCCCACATAGGCTGAATAACAGCAATTTTACCATACAATCCCACCATAACATTACTAAACCTAATCATTTACATCATCATAACTTCCACCATATTTACACTATTTATAGCCAACTCAACCACAACCACTCTATCACTATCACACACATGAAACAAAACACCCATCATAACTATTCTAATTCTCATTACCCTCCTATCAATAGGAGGACTCCCCCCACTATCAGGATTTATGCCAAAATGAATAATTATTCAAGAAATGACAAAAAACAATAGCATTATCCTACCTACCTTCATAGCAATTACAGCACTACTAAACCTATATTTCTACATACGACTGGCATATTCCACCACACTTACTATGTTCCCTTCCACAAACAACATAAAAATAAAATGACAATTCTCAACCATAAAACGAATAACCCTCCTACCAACAATAACCGTATTGTCCACTATACTACTACCACTTACACCAATTCTCTCAATCCTAGAATAGGAATTTAGGTTAAATAGACCAAGAGCCTTCAAAGCCCTAAGCAAGTATAATTTACTTAATTCCTGATAAGGACTGCAAGATCATATCTTACATCAATTGAATGCAAATCAACTACTTTAATTAAGCTAAATCCTCACTAGATTGGTGGGTCCCACCCCCACGAAACTTTAGTTAACAGCTAAATACCCTAAATAACTGGCTTCAATCTACTTCTCCCGCCGCAAGAAAAAAAAGGCGGGAGAAGCCCCGGCAGAGTTTGAAGCTGCTCCTTTGAATTTGCAATTCAATATGTTAATTCACTACAGGACCTGGTAAAAAGAGGAATCAAACCTCTATTCTTAGATTTACAGTCTATTGCTTTACTCAGCCATTTTACCCATGTTCATAAACCGCTGATTATTTTCAACTAATCATAAAGATATCGGTACCCTTTATCTTCTATTTGGTGCCTGAGCCGGCATAGTAGGAACCGCTCTGAGCTTACTAATTCGTGCTGAGTTAGGCCAACCCGGAACTCTACTTGGAGATGACCAAATCTACAACGTAATTGTAACTGCACACGCATTCGTAATAATCTTCTTTATAGTAATGCCTATTATAATTGGAGGGTTTGGCAACTGGCTAGTTCCTCTAATGATTGGAGCCCCTGATATAGCATTCCCTCGGATAAATAATATAAGTTTTTGGCTCCTCCCCCCTTCTTTCCTATTACTCCTAGCATCCTCTATAGTCGAAGCCGGAGCAGGGACGGGTTGAACCGTATATCCCCCTCTAGCAGGTAATCTAGCCCACGCAGGAGCCTCAGTAGACCTGACCATTTTCTCCCTACACCTAGCAGGTGTTTCCTCAATTTTAGGAGCCATTAATTTTATTACAACTATTATTAACATAAAACCTCCCGCAATATCACAATACCAGACCCCCCTGTTCGTGTGATCTGTACTGATCACTGCCGTACTACTCCTCCTCTCACTTCCTGTATTAGCAGCTGGCATCACAATATTACTAACAGACCGAAACCTGAATACAACTTTCTTTGACCCAGCAGGAGGAGGAGACCCTATCTTATATCAACACTTATTCTGATTTTTTGGACACCCCGAAGTATATATTCTAATTTTACCTGGCTTTGGAATAATCTCCCACATCGTAACCTACTATTCAGGAAAAAAAGAGCCATTTGGATATATAGGAATAGTATGAGCCATAATATCAATTGGATTTCTAGGATTTATTGTATGAGCCCATCATATATTCACAGTCGGAATAGACGTCGATACACGAGCTTACTTTACATCCGCTACTATAATTATTGCTATCCCAACCGGAGTAAAAGTCTTTAGTTGGCTAGCAACACTTCACGGAGGAAATATCAAATGATCCCCCGCTATAATATGAGCCCTAGGCTTCATTTTCCTTTTTACAGTTGGAGGACTAACTGGAATTGTTTTAGCCAACTCCTCCCTTGACATCGTTCTCCACGACACATACTATGTGGTAGCACATTTCCACTACGTACTATCAATAGGAGCTGTATTCGCTATCATAGGAGGATTTGTACATTGATTTCCCTTATTCTCAGGCTACACCCTTAATGACACATGAGCCAAAATCCATTTCGCAATTATATTTGTAGGTGTTAACATGACCTTCTTCCCACAACATTTCTTAGGGCTATCTGGTATACCACGACGATACTCCGATTACCCAGACGCATATACAATATGAAACACTATTTCATCTATAGGCTCATTCATCTCACTAACGGCAGTAATATTAATGACTTTTATCATCTGAGAAGCATTTGCATCCAAACGGGAAGTCTTAACCGTGGACCTAACCACAACAAATCTAGAATGACTAAACGGATGCCCTCCACCATATCACACATTTGAAGAACCTACATACATTAACCTAAAATAAGAGAGGAAGGAATTGAACCCCCTATTATCGGTTTCAAGCCAACACCATAACCACTATGTCTCTCTCAATAAACGAGATGTTAGTAAAACATTACATAACCTTGTCAAGATTAAATTACAGGTGAAAGTCCCGTACATCTCATATGGCATATCCCGTACAGCTAGGCTTTCAAGACGCAACATCACCCATCATAGAAGAACTGCTACACTTTCACGATCACACTCTGATAATTGTTTTCCTAATTAGCTCACTAGTACTCTATATTATCTTACTGATACTAACAACAAAACTAACCCATACCAGCACCATAGACGCACAAGAAGTAGAAACAATCTGAACCATTCTACCAGCCATTATTCTGATTATAATTGCTCTCCCATCCCTACGAATTCTATACATAATAGACGAAATCAACAACCCATCTCTCACAGTAAAGACCATAGGACATCAATGATACTGAAGTTATGAGTACACAGACTATGAAGACTTAAGCTTCGACTCCTATATAATTCCAACATCAGAATTGAAACCTGGAGAACTACGATTACTAGAAGTAGATAACCGAGCTGTATTACCTATAGAAATAACAATTCGAATACTAATCTCCTCCGAAGACGTTTTACACTCATGAGCAGTTCCCTCTCTAGGACTAAAAACAGACGCAATTCCAGGCCGTTTAAATCAAACAACCCTCATATCAACTCGTCCAGGCCTATTTTACGGCCAATGCTCAGAAATCTGCGGATCAAATCATAGTTTCATACCAATCGTTCTCGAACTAGTCCCATTAGAATATTTTGAAAAGTGATCTGCATCAATGTTATAAGTCATCAAGAAGCTATGCCAGCATTAACCTTTTAAGTTAAAGACCGAGAGCACAACACTCTCCTTGATGACATGCCACAACTAGACACATCAACGTGACTCACGACAATTCTATCAATATTTTTAGTCCTCTTTATTGTTCTCCAATTAAAAATCTCAAAACACGATTTCTACTATAACCCAAAATTAATAACAACAAAAACGCCAAAACAAGACGCCCCTTGAGAAACAAAATGAACGAAAATCTATTTACCTCTTTCATTACCCCTGTAATTCTAGGCCTCCCCCTTGTTACTCTCGTCATTATATTCCCTAGCTTACTATTTCCTACATCAAACCGACTAATTAATAACCGCCTTATCTCCCTCCAACAATGAGCACTTCAACTCATGTCAAAACAAATAATAAGCACTCACAACACCAAAGGACAAACATGAACATTGATATTAATGTCCCTAATTCTATTTATTGGGTCTACAAATTTATTAGGCTTATTACCCCATTCATTTACACCAACCACACAACTATCAATAAATTTAGGCATGGCTATTCCCCTATGAGCAGGGGCCGTAGTTACAGGCTTCCGCAACAAAACCAAAGCATCACTCGCCCACTTCCTACCACAAGGAACACCTACCCCACTAATCCCAATACTGGTAATTATCGAAACCATCAGCCTCTTCATCCAACCAGTAGCCCTTGCCGTACGATTAACAGCCAACATCACAGCAGGGCACTTATTAATTCACTTAATCGGAGGAGCTACCCTTGCATTATTAAATATCAATACCACAACAGCACTTATTACATTTACTATTTTAGCTCTACTAACAATCCTCGAATTCGCAGTAGCTATAGTTCAAGCCTACGTATTCACCCTCCTAGTTAGCTTATATCTGCACGACAATACATAATGACACACCAAACCCACGCCTATCACATAGTAAACCCAAGTCCCTGACCCCTCACAGGAGCACTATCTGCCCTCCTAATAACATCTGGCCTCATCATGTGATTTCACTTCAATTCAACAGCTCTACTGACCCTAGGCCTAACAACAAACATACTTACAATATACCAATGATGACGAGATGTAATCCGAGAAAGTACCTTTCAAGGCCACCATACTCCTGCTGTCCAAAAAAGCCTTCGCTACGGAATAATCCTCTTCATCGTCTCCGAAGTCCTATTCTTCACTGGCTTCTTCTGAGCCTTCTATCACTCAAGCCTTGCTCCTACACCCGAATTAGGCAGCTGCTGACCCCCAACAGGCATTCACCCACTTAACCCCTTAGAAGTCCCACTACTCAACACCTCTGTCCTTCTAGCCTCAGGAGTCTCCATTACCTGAGCCCACCACAGCCTCATAGAAGGGAACCGTAACCACATGCTACAAGCCTTATTCATCACCATTACGTTAGGCGTATACTTTACACTTCTACAAGCATCAGAATACTATGAAGCTCCCTTTACAATCTCAGACGGAGTTTACGGCTCAACTTTCTTCGTAGCTACAGGATTCCACGGCCTCCATGTCATTATTGGATCTACTTTCTTAATTGTCTGCTTCCTCCGCCAACTAAAATTTCACTTTACCTCCAATCACCATTTCGGCTTCGAAGCCGCTGCCTGATATTGACACTTCGTAGACGTAGTATGACTTTTCCTCTATGTTTCCATCTACTGATGAGGCTCATGTTCTTTTAGTATTAATTAGTACAACTGACTTCCAATCAGTTAGCTTCGGCCTAACCCGAAAAAGAACAATAAACCTTATAATTACCCTCCTAACTAACTTTACACTAGCTACATTGCTCGTGACCATCGCATTCTGACTCCCCCAACTAAACGTATACTCAGAAAAAACAAGCCCATACGAATGTGGATTCGACCCCATAGGATCTGCTCGCCTTCCTTTCTCCATAAAATTCTTTCTAGTAGCTATCACATTCCTCCTCTTCGATCTAGAAATTGCACTACTTCTACCACTACCATGGGCCTCACAAACAACTAACCTTAACACAATGCTTACTATATCCCTTCTCCTAATTTTCCTACTAGCCACAAGCCTAGCCTATGAATGAACCCAAAAAGGATTAGAATGGACCGAATATGGTACTTAGTTTAAACCAAAATAAATGATTTCGACTCATTAGATTATGATCAAACTCATAAGTACCAAATGTCCCTCGTATACATAAATATTATAATAGCATTCATAGTATCTCTCACGGGATTACTAATGTATCGATCTCACCTAATATCCTCCCTCCTATGCCTGGAAGGAATAATATTGTCCTTATTCGTTATAGCTACCCTAATAATCCTAAACTCACACTTCACTTTAGCCAGTATAATACCCATTATTCTACTAGTTTTCGCAGCCTGCGAAGCAGCACTAGGCCTATCCTTGCTAGTAATGGTATCAAACACATACGGCACCGACTACGTACAAAACCTTAATCTGCTACAATGCTAAAATACATTATTTCCACAATAATACTTATACCCCTAACCTGGCTATCAAAAAATAACATAATCTGAATTAACTCCACACTCCACAGCTTACTAATTAGCCTTACAAGCCTACTCCTTATAAACCAATTTGGCGATAACAGCCTCAACTTCTCATTAACTTTCTTCTCCGACTCCTTATCTACACCACTACTTATTCTAACCATATGACTCCTCCCCTTAATACTTATAGCTAGCCAGCATCACCTATCAAAAGAAAACCCAGCCCGAAAAAAATTCTTCATCTCAATACTAATCCTATTACAACTATTTCTAATTATGACATTCTCTGCTACAGAACTAATTCTCTTTTATATTATATTTGAAGCAACACTAGTTCCCACACTCATTATTATTACCCGATGAGGGAACCAAACAGAACGCCTAAATGCCGGTCTCTACTTCTTGTTTTATACACTAGCAGGATCCCTACCCTTACTAGTTGCACTAATCTATATTCAAAACACAATAGGATCCCTAAACTTCCTAATTCTACAATACTGAGTACAACCAATACCCAGCTCCTGATCCAACACCTTCATGTGACTAGCATGCATAATAGCCTTTATAGTAAAAATACCACTATACGGACTTCATCTCTGACTACCCAAAGCCCACGTAGAAGCCCCAATTGCAGGCTCCATAGTTCTTGCAGCAATCCTACTAAAACTAGGAGGATACGGCATGTTACGAATTACGCTTCTCCTAGATCCAATCACCGACTTTATAGCATACCCATTCATCATGCTATCACTATGAGGCATAATCATAACCAGCTCAATTTGCCTTCGTCAAACGGACCTGAAATCACTCATCGCGTACTCCTCTATTAGCCACATGGCACTTGTCATCGTTGCAATCCTAATCCAAACACCCTGAAGCTACATAGGAGCCACCGCCCTGATAATTGCCCACGGCCTTACATCCTCTATACTTTTCTGCCTAGCAAATTCTAACTACGAACGAATTCACAGCCGTACAATAATCTTAGCCCGCGGCCTACAAACACTTCTTCCACTAATAGCCACCTGATGACTCCTAGCAAGTCTAACCAACCTGGCTCTACCCCCAACAATCAACCTAATCGGAGAACTATTTGTAGTAATATCGACTTTTTCATGATCTAATATCACAATTATTCTAATAGGACTTAACATAGTAATCACTACTCTCTACACCCTCTATATACTAATCACAACACAACGGGGCAAATACACTCATCATATCAATAACATTTCACCTTCCTTCACACGAGAAAATGCACTCATATCACTACACATACTACCACTACTGCTTCTATCCCTAAACCCAAAAATTATCCTAGGACCCCTATACTGTAAATATAGTTTAAAAAAACATTAGATTGTGAATCTAACAATAGAAGCCTATCACCTTCTTATTTACCGAAAAAGTATGCAAGAACTGCTAATTCTATGCTCCCATGCCTGACAACATGGCTTTTTCAAACTTTTAAAGGATAGCAGTTATCCATTGGTCTTAGGAACCAAAAAATTGGTGCAACTCCAAATAAAAGTAATAAACCTGTTCCCATCCCTCACACTAACTACCCTAATCCTACTAACCGTACCCATCATGACAACTAGTCTTAGCACCCACAAATTCACCAATTACCCACTTTACGTAAAAACAACCATTTCATACGCCTTTATCACTAGTATAATTCCCACTATAATATTTATTCATACAGGACAAGAAATAATTATTTCAAACTGACACTGACTAACCATCCAAACCCTCAAACTATCTCTCAGCTTCAAAATAGATTACTTCTCGACAATATTTATCCCAGTATCACTATTCGTCACATGATCCATCATAGAATTCTCAATATGATACATACATTCCGACCCCAACATCAACCAATTTTTTAAGTACTTACTCTTATTTCTTATCACAATACTCATCCTCGTCACTGCAAATAACATCTTTCAACTATTCATTGGCTGAGAAGGAGTCGGAATTATATCATTTCTACTAATTGGATGGTGATACGGACGAGCAGACGCAAACACAGCAGCTCTACAAGCAATCCTATATAACCGCATTGGCGACATCGGATTTATCCTAGCAATAGCATGATTCCTAATTAACCTCAACACTTGAGACCTTCAACAAATCTTCTTACTAAAACCAGAGAACTCAAATCTACCTCTAATAGGACTAATTCTAGCCGCAACCGGAAAATCCGCACAATTTAGCCTGCACCCATGATTACCCTCCGCAATAGAGGGTCCGACACCTGTCTCAGCATTACTCCACTCAAGTACAATAGTAGTAGCAGGTATTTTCTTACTAATCCGCTTTTATCCATTAACAGAAAACAATAAACTCATCCAATCTACTATACTATGCCTAGGAGCCATTACCACACTATTTACAGCAATATGTGCCCTCACCCAAAATGACATTAAAAAAATCATCGCCTTCTCTACATCCAGCCAACTCGGCCTTATGATAGTAACAATTGGAATTAACCAGCCTCACCTAGCACTTCTTCACATCTGCACCCACGCTTTCTTCAAAGCCATATTATTTCTATGCTCCGGCTCCATCATCCACAATCTAAATAACGAACAAGATATTCGAAAAATAGGAGGCCTATTTAAAGCCATACCATTCACCGCAACAGCCCTTATTATTGGCAGCCTTGCACTAACAGGAATACCTTTCCTCACCGGATTCTACTCCAAAGATCTAATTATTGAATCCGCCAACACGTCATATACCAACGCCTGAGCCCTCTTAATAACACTAATCGCCATCTCCTTCACAGCTATCTACAGTACCCGTATTATTTTCTTCACACTCCTAGGACAACCCCGATTCCCAACCCTTATTTCTATTAATGAAAACAACCCATTCCTAATTAACTCAATTAAACGCTTACTAATCGGAAGTCTTTTCGCAGGATTCATCATTTCTAACAACATCCCCCCAACAACCATTCCCCAAACAACTATACCCTACTACCTAAAAATCACCGCCCTAACAATTACAATCCTAGGCTTTATTCTAGCACTAGAAATTAACAACATAACCCACTACTTAAAGTTCAATTACCCATCAAACATATTCAAATTTTCTAACCTACTAGGATATTATCCCACAGTCATACACCGCTTAACCCCCTATATAAATCTAACAATAAGCCAAAAATCAGCATCCTCCCTTCTAGACCTAACCTGACTAGAAACCATTATACCAAAAACCATCTCACTAACCCAAATAAAAACATCTATCATAATCACAAACCAAAAAGGCTTAATTAAATTATATTTCCTTTCCTTCCTAATTACGATTTTCACTAGCACAATTCTACTTAATTTCCACGAGTAATCTCTATAATCACCACTACACCAATTAATAAAGATCAACCAGTAACAATAACTAATCAAGTACCATAGCTGTACAAAGCAGCAATCCCCATGGCCTCCTCACTAAAAAACCCAGAATCCCCTGTATCATAAATTACCCAATCCCCCATACCATTAAACTTAAACACAATCTCACCTCCTTATCCTTCAACACATAGTAAATTATAAAAAACTCCATCAACAAACCAGTAATAAACGTTCCTAAAACAACCTTATTAGAAACCCAAACCTCAGGATACTGCTCAGTAGCCATAGCTGTCGTATAACCAAAAACCACCATTATACCCCCTAAATAAACTAAAAAAACCATTAAACCTAAAAAAGAACCACCATAATTTAACACAATACCACACCCAACCCCACCACTCACAATCAATCCCAACCCCCCATAAATAGGCGAAGGTTTTGAAGAAAACCCTACAAAGCCCATCACAAAAATTACACTTAAAATAAATACAATGTACATAATCATTATTCCTGCATGGAATCTAACCATGACTAATGATATGAAAAACCATCGTTGTTATTCAACTACAAGAACACTAATGATCAACATCCGAAAAACTCACCCACTAATAAAAATCGTAAACAACGCACTCATTGACCTCCCAACTCCATCAAACATCTCATCATGATGAAACTTTGGATCCCTCCTAGGCACTTGCTTAGCTCTACAAATCTTAACAGGCCTATTCCTAGCAATACACTACACATCCGATACAACAATAGCATTCTCCTCTGTAACCCACATTTGTCGAGACGTAAACTATGGCTGAATCATCCGATATATGCACGCAAACGGAGCATCAATATTTTTTATCTGCCTATTTATGCATGTAGGACGAGGCCTATATTACGGATCATATACCTTCTTAGAAACATGAAACATCGGAGTAATTCTCCTATTTACAACAATAGCCACAGCATTCATAGGCTATGTCCTACCATGAGGACAGATATCATTCTGAGGAGCAACAGTCATTACCAACCTCCTCTCGGCAATCCCATACATTGGCACCAACCTAGTTGAATGAATCTGAGGGGGATTTTCAGTAGACAAAGCCACCCTCACCCGATTCTTCGCTTTCCACTTCATTCCTCCCATTTATCATTGTAGCTCTCACCATAATCCACTTAATTTTCCTCCACGAAACAGGATCCAACAACCCCACAGGAATTCCATCAGACACAGACAAAATTCCATTTCACCCTTATTACACCATCAAGGACATCCTAGGCATCATACTATTAATCCTCATCCTCATATCACTAGTACTATTCACTCCCGACCTACTCGGAGACCCGGATAATTATACTCCAGCAAACCCACTCAGTACACCCTCCCACATTAAGCCAGAATGGTATTTCCTATTTGCATACGCAATCCTACGATCAATCCCCAATAAACTGGGAGGAGTCCTAGCCTTAGTCCTTTCCATCTTGATCTTAACACTCGTACCCTTCCTCCACACATCCAAACAACGAAGCATAATGTTCCGACCAATCAGCCAATGCATATTCTGACTTTTAATAGCAGACCTATTAACACTTACATGAATCGGAGGACAACCGGTTGAACACCCCTACATCACCATCGGACAATTAGCATCCATCATATATTTCCTCATCATCCTGGCAATAATACCACTAGCCAGCACCATCGAAAACAATCTCCTGAAATGAAGACAAGTCTTTGTAGTAAAATTAATACGCTGGTCTTGTAAACCAGAAAAGGAGAACAATTAACCTCCCTAAGACTCAAGGAAGAAGCGATAGCCTCACCATCAACACCCAAAGCTGAAGTTCTACTTAAACTATTCCCTGAACCACTATTAATTGCGTCTATTGATATACCCCCAAAAACACTAAGAACCTCCCCAGTATTAAATCCGCTAAAATTTTTAAACATACGACACAAATCTCCCACTCTATAAGCTTGCACGTGTAACAACATGCTTAATAACTCACCTCAATAGACACATGTACGAGTACTACACACAGACACACCATGTCATTTGCCCAAACATACCCACTAACACTCATACAATGTAAACATGATATGCGTCTAGCACACCACATGATCCATCCTATATGTATGAATATATACACTGAAGTAATATAATAAAAACATACATAAATGCAGTATACTACATGACCTACTTTGTGTGCAGTATGTACATTATAATTAATGTAATAAAGACATACTATGTATATATTACATTACATGATCTACCCCATGCATATAAGCATGTACATCATAATTAATGTAATAAAGATATAATATGTATATAGTACATTAAATGATTTTCCCCTTGCATATAAGCAAGTACAATAAAAATTATCTATAGTACATAGGACATTTCCTGCTTAGATCGTACATAGCGCATAAAGTCAAATCTATCCTCGTCACCATGCGTATCCCGTCCACTAGATCACGAGCTTACCGACCATGCCGCGTGAAACCAGCAACCCGCTTGGCAGGGATTTCTCTTCTCGCTCCGGGCCCATTAATCGTGGGGGTAGCTATTTAATGAACTTTATCAGACATCTGGTTCTTTCTTCAGGGCCATCTCATCTAAAACCGCCCATTCTTTCCTCTTAAATAAGACATCTCGATGGACTAATTACTAATC